>NW_024055429.1:0-110132 GCF_902713615.1 Scyliorhinus canicula
TTCTATTCTATGCATCTTTATAAGCTCTGGTCACCACTCTTCAGGAAGGATGTGAAGGTTCTTGGAGAAGGTGCAGAGGAGATTTACCAGAATGGTTCCAGCAAAGGAGGTTGAGGGGAGATTTGATTCAGGTCCACAAGATTATGCCAGATTTCCATCGGGTGGACAAAGAAATTCTTTCCATTCACTGATCGTACAAGCAGATACGGGGATAGGGTGGAATTAGGTTAATCTGTCGGGACACAGATTGAAAGTTTTGGGTAAAACCTGGATTGAACTATATCAGATCCTGAGGGGTTTTGACAGGGTGAATGTGGGGAGGATGTTTCCTCTTGTGGGAGAATCTGGAACGAGGGCGTCACTGTTGCACAATAAGGAGTCGCCCATTTCAGATGGAGATGAGGATTTTTTATTCCCTTGAGGGCTGTAAGACTTTGGAATTCGCATCCTTAAAAGGCAGTGGAAGCAGAGTCCTTGAATATTTTTAAGACAGAGCTGGATAATTTCTTGAATGAGCAAGGGGGTGAAAGGTCATCAGGGGTAGGCAGGAATGGGAGTTTGAGGTGAGAATGAGATCAGCCGCAATCTTATGGAATGCGAGCAGGCTCGAGGGGCCGAGTGGCCTGTTCCTAGTTTTGTATGTAAAGGTACAGGAGATATGAGGTGATATGAGATATGTTTTACACAGC
Source organism: Scyliorhinus canicula (assembly GCF_902713615.1). Taxonomy (NCBI): domain Eukaryota; kingdom Metazoa; phylum Chordata; class Chondrichthyes; order Carcharhiniformes; family Scyliorhinidae; genus Scyliorhinus; species Scyliorhinus canicula. Next base: position 690 of record NW_024055429.1, read on the forward strand.
GAGCGGCAATAACCTGAAACTTGCTGCCTGTCAGGGAGTTTTGAAAATAGACACAATGAATGATTCGATTTCAAAGGAAATTGGATTTGAGGGAATAAACCTGCGGGATACAGGGGAGCAGGAGAATGGACGACTGGATTGCTCCAGAGAGCTAGCACTGCCCGAGAGAGCTAGCATGGATTCAATGGGCCGAAATGCCGTTCTCTGTGTCATGTCTCTGACTCTTTTGGTAATCTAGTTTTGTATTTAACCCCGGGGGGGTTCAGATATCACTCGGGTAAATCTGTGCTACACTCCCTCCGAGGCCCATTCTATCCTTCCTCAGGTTTGTGCCCAGAACTGAACACAGTTCTCAGATTTGGTTTTAACCAGGATTGTGAATCTCGAGGCTTTTCCAGTCCACGAGACCTGAAATCTTCGCTCACAGACAGAACAGACAAACCTTTCACCTTCCACACCCAGCTGCTGCTGAAATTAAGGTTCTAATGACCGAGTGACGCTATCAGATCGCGATGTTGACATTTGTTTGCGTTTCCGTCTGTTAAACCTCCACTTCCAGTATCCTGTAAATTTACAGAAACCTCACTGTCAGTTCAGGATAGAAATTCACAACATTCTCTCCTCACCACTTTGATTTAAACGTATTCCTGGAGTTTGATCACATGACCTCCCCCCACCTCCAGCCATTAATCGGTCAATACACTCCATCCTGTGCACCACTGTCTTCCACAGCCAATTGGGAAAAGGACTCATCACCTACAGGACAGTTAATTTCCAGACTCCAGGTATGAATCTCAAATGCAGGGAGCAGAGTTGGTGTGAACCCAGGCAGGAGGAGCTTCGGAACAATAAAATATAAATAACCGTACCTCGGGGATTCACGGCCTAGGCAGCAGGGAGAGGGATTGGTGCAAATCCGGGGAGGAGCAGCTTCAGAACAATGAATATAATTTAAAAAAAAAAATTTTTTTAGAGTACCCAATTATTTTTTCCACTTAAGGGGCAATTTAACGTGGCCAATCCACCTATCCTGCACATCTTTGGTTTGTGGAGGTGAAACCCACGCAAACACGAGGAGAATGTGCAAACTCCTCACGGACAGTGACCCAAAGCCGGATTTGAACCCGGGTCCTCAGCGCCATAGGCAGCAATGCTAACCACTGTGCCACCGTGCTGCCCCAAATAAATATAAATAACGTACCTCAGAGTAAAGCTGATTGGCTGGTTGGAAATCTGTTCTAATTTGAGAAACTAGAGTAATTAACTAAGTAGGGAGTAACTCAGAGACCAGTAACTATGAGATTGCTGTTTGTATCTATATCAACGATTTGGATGAGAATGTACATGGCATTATCAGTAAGTTGGCAGATGATACTAAATAGGTGGTATTGTAGACCGTGGAGGCAGGTTGTCAAAAATTGCAGCAGGATCTTGATCAGCTGGGGAAGTGGGCTGAGAAATGGCAAATGGTGTTCAATACAGATCAGTGTGAGGAGTTGCATTTCGAAAGTCAAATCAAACGTCGGACTTTCACAGTGAATGGTAGGGCCTTCGGGTGTATCATGGAACAGAGGGACCTTGGAGTTACTGGCACGGTTCTTTAAAGGTGGGGTCACAGATAGATAGGGCAGCACGGTAGCACTGTGGTTAGCACAGTTGCTTCACAGCTACAGGGTCCCAGGTTCGATTCCCAGCTGGGTCCACTGTCTGTGTGGAGTCTGCAAATTCTCCCCGTTACTGTGTGTGTTCTCTGGTTTCCTCCCACAGTCTAAAGATACGCAGGTTAGGTGGACTGGGCATGCCAAATTGCCCTTAGTGTCCACAAAAAGTTAAGTGGGGGTTACTGGGTTAGGGGATAGGGTAGATAAGTGGGTGGTGTGCTCTTTGTAAGGGCTATCCAGCTCTGGCAGACTCGATGAGCCGAATAACCTCCTTCTCCACTGCAAATTCTCTGAAGGAGGTTTTTGGCATGCTGGCCTTCATCAGTCAGGGCATTGAGTATACAGTTGGGAAGTTATGTTGGCAGTTGTACAGAACGTTGGTGAGGTTGCACGTGGAGTGTGGTGTTCAGTTTGGTCGCCTTGCTATAGGAAAGATGTATTAACTGGAGGAAGGAGCGCAGAAGAGATTTACAAGGATGTTGCCAGGACTCAAGAGACTGAGTGAAGGGAGAGATTGGGACAGCCAGGACCTTATCTGTGGAGCGTAGGGGACTGAGGGGTGATCTTATAGAGGTGTATAGATCATGGGATGCATGGATAGGGTGAATGCACTGTCTTTTTGTCAGGGTTGGGGAATCGAGAACTAAAGGGCAAAGGTTTAGGTTAAGACGGGGAAAGAATTAATGGGAACCTGAGGAGCATGGTTTTCCATAGAGGATAGTACGGAATGAACTGCCGGAGGAAGGAGTGAGGCAGGGACATTGACAACACTGAAAAGGCATTTGGACAGATACATGGATAGGGAAAGGTACAGAGGATTATGGGCCAAATACAGGTGAATGGGATTGGCTTAGATGAGTTTTTTGGTTGGCATGGACCAGTTTGGGCCGAAGGGCCTGTCTCTATACCATAGATTCTATGAACCCCAAATCTCTTTGGACACCCACTGTACTGAACCTCTTTCCATTCAGAAAGTACTGAGTTCTATCCTTTTTTGGTTCAAAACAGATAACCTCACACTTGTTTATAATGCCACAAACTTGCCCATTAACCTTGTCTGTCAGTCAATATCTTCTTGCAATTTAATGCAATCATCTATGCTGTCTATGATTGCAACCCGAACTTTGGATCATCAGCAACTCAGAGGGGCTGGTTTAGCACACGGGCTAAATCACTGGTTTTAAAGCGGCCAGCACAGTTCAATTCCATACAGCCTCCCCCGAACAGGCACCGGAATGTGGGGCTTTTCACACAGTACTTCATTTGAAGCCTACTTGTGACAATAAGCGTTTTCATTTCATTCACAGTGCAGAGAGGCCCTTTGGTCCACTGAATTTGCACCGACACATGATAAACCTGACCCACCTACCTTATCCCATTTACCAGCACTTGGCTCATAGCCGTCAATGTTATGACGTGCCAGTCTTCATCCAGGCACATTTTATAGAGGATGTGAGGCAACCCGTCTCTATCACCTCCCAGGCAGTGCATTCCAGACCTTCACAACCCTCTGGATAAAAATATTTTTCCTCAGTACCTGTGTCAATAAATCTAATCCCCACTCTCTGCTGGTTAGCCAATGCTCTATCCAAGCTAATATATATCCGGCTGGGTCATTGTCTTGTTTGGGAGTCTGCACATCCTCCCCGTGTGTGCGTGGGTTTCCTCCGGTGCTCCGGTTTTCCCTCCCACAGTCCAAAGATGTGCGGGTTAGGTGGATTGGCCATGCTAAATGGCCCGTAGTGTCCTAAAAAGTAAGGTTAAAGGGGACGATGGACAGAGTGCTTTCGGGGGTGTGGGTAGGAGAGGGGAAGGTGTCTGACATCTATAAGGTAATGCAGGAGGTGGAGGAGTCGTCAGTGGAGGAGCTGAAGGCTAATGGGAGGAGGACCTCGGGGAGCAGATAGAGGATGGGACTTGGACGGAGGCCTTGGATGAGAGTCAACTCCTCCTCCTCATGTGCGAGGCTTAGTCTCATCCAATTTAGGTGCTGCACCGGGCCCATATGTCCGGGACTAGGATGAGTAGGTTCTTCGGGGGTGAGGACAGGTGCACCAGAGTTCGGGGAGTCCTGAGAACCCGCCCATATGTTCTGGGCATGCCCAGCACTGGAAGAATTCTGGAAGGGGGTGGCGGGGACGGTGTCGAGGGTGGTTGGATCCAAGGTCAAACCAGGGTGGGGACTCGCGATTTTTGGAGTTGCGGTAGAGCCGGGAGTGCAGGAGGCGAAGAGGCCGGTGTCCTGGCCTTTGCGTCCCTAGTAGCCCGTCGAAGGATTCTGTTACAAGGGAAGGATGCAAGGCCCCCAAGTGTGGAGACATGGATCAGTGACATGGCGGGATTTATAAAATTGGAAAGGTCAAATTTTGCCCTGAGAGGATCAATACAAGGGTTCTATAAACGATGGCAAGCCTTTTCTGGACTTCCTGGCTCAGAGATAGGTATCTTGGTCAATAGCAGCAGCAACCCGGGGGCGGGGGGGGGGGGTGCATTATTGTAGTGTTTATTCTGTAACTTTATAGTGTGCCTAATTTGCGTTGTTGTTAAAATGCTGGGTTGTTCATGGGGATGGGGCGAATGTATATGATTGTTAATATTATTGTTATTTTTGGTATTTTACTAAGGTGCGTTATTGTTGTATAAAATCAAAATTTCTCAATAAAAATTATTTTTTTAAAAAGTAAGGTAAGGGGTGGGGGGTTGTTGGTTACGGGTATAGGGTGGATACGTGGGTTTGAGTAGGGTGATCATGGCTCGGCACAACATCGAGGGCCGAAGGGCCTGTTCTGTGCTGTACTGTTCTATGTTCTATATTATCTCTCAACCCCGTGGGATTTACATTGATTATATAGTTTGTGTGACACCTTATCAAACCTATTCGGGAGTCCAAATACATCTACAGAACCCCCATTATCCACTTGGCTTGTTATCTTCCAAGAACTGCAAGAAATGAATCAAACACAATCCCTTCACAAAACCACATTGACTCTGATGGATTGCAGTTTGACTTTCCAAATGTCCAGATACTGCTTCCTCAATAATGGATTCCAACAGTTTCCCAACAACAGACTTTAGATAGATAGATAGATAGAAGATAGAGCAGTACAGCACAGAACAGGCCCTTCGGCCCTCGATGTTGTGCCGAGCAATGATCACCCTACTCAACCCCACGCAACCCGTATACCCGTAACTCAACAATCCCCCCCATTAACCTTACACTACGGGCAATTTAGCATGGCCAATCCACCTAACCCGCACATCTTTGGATGTGGAGGAAACCGGAGCACCCGGAGGAAACCCAACGCACACACGGGGAGTACGTGCAGACTCCACACAGACAGTGAACCCAGCCGGAATCGAACTGGGACCCTGGAGCTGTGAAGCATTGATGCTAACCACCATGCTACCGTGAGGCCCCAAAAAAACTAACTAGTTTAACTAACTAGTTTCCTACTTTCTGCTTTTTTTTACCTAATCCAGAGACTTGGAGATTTTCTCAGTGGAGCTCCAGTCACAATCACTAAGACTAACTTTAGATTCCAGATTTGATTAATTAATGGATTGGAGCCCATGTCCCCAGAACATTTTCCTAACTTTAGATTCAGATTTGATTAATTTAAGGATTGGAGCCCATGTCCCCAGACCATTTTCCTGTCTCTCTGGGTGACTAATGCAGTGATATTGTCACTGAGTCCTGGTCTCCCCCCCCCCGGTCTCATGAGGTTGTTTGTGGAGAGAAGCCGGAAGGTGACGGAATGTGAGTGGAGGGAATGTTCATTGTGTCACATTCGGCCTCAAGGGCCGCACTGGGGATTTATAAACCCCGCCCCCAACACTGACCTCTCACGATTCCTCACATTCCGAGCAATGATTGACGCATCGCGCGACCGATAGGAGTAGAGTGGGCGGGTCCGGGAGTGACTGGTCCTCCAGCCAATCGGAGTGAAACAGGGGCGGGACTAGGCAGAGTGTGAAGCATGCGCAGTGTGATTAAGGTGGCGCAGAAAAGGTTCTTTCTCGGATCCACAATCATGAAGGTGGGGATGGAGGGTCGGAGGGAGAGCTGGATCATGCGGGGTTGATAGGCACGCTTCGTACACATGTTATATAACCGAACATCTGACAAATAAACCACCGGTACCTGGGGATCTGAGCAGAGGTTGCAGCCGCCATCTTTATTTGGTGCTGGCAGCCGTACGCATGCGCCCTCGGCATCATTATTTGACAATGATGTGGAGATGCCGGCGTTGGACTGGGGTGAGCACAGTAAGAAGTCTACAACACCAGGTTAAAGTCCAACAGGTTTGTTTCAAACACGAGCTTTCGGAGCACGGCTCCTTCTTCAGGTGAATCCTGAAGAAGGAGCCGTGCTCCGAAAGCTCGTGTTTGAAACAAACCTGTTGGACTTTAACCTGGTATCATTATTTGGATCACTGGCGGAAGTGCGCACGCGCACCCCCCATCTTTATTGGGGCACGAGCAGCAGAGCGCATGCTCAGTCGCCATCATTGTTCGGTGCCAATTTTTTAAACGTGTCTTCCTGACAGACTGTTTCACTCTGAGTTACAAATTCTTATTTATGGGGCAAAATAAATGTCGAGGGCAGTGACAATAATTCGAATTTTATATTGTGACTTGATACAGAATATAACTTTAAGTCTTTCAGAGATACGTTACAAAATAACAATTGACACTGAGCCACATGAGGAGATATTAGATTTTTAAGGAGAATCTTAATGGAGGAAATTGAGTCACGTTCAGTGGCAGAAGCCAGTTCGACGGGCGAATAGTATACTCTGCTCCTATTTCCTGTGTTCTTGCAAAGGCCCGAGTCTTGTGTGGGCTCAGGCCGGGTGGCAGGTTCCCTTCCCTGAAGGACATTAACAAACTGGTTCACTTTTCACAGAAGTTTCAACAGTTTTCACAGTCACTTCTTCCCAGAGCCTGCCCCACAAGTTATCAGATTCATTCAGCTCAATTTCACAACCTGTTTTTGGGGGATCTCTGTTTGATTTCTGTTTTAAATCAATTTCACAGGGTATGAGCAGGGAAGGATATGCAATTGTGAAACTCCAACGAAGCACCACATCAAAATCTGACAGTTGTGTAACTGATCGACAACCTGAATATCATCTGATTTCGAACATGGAAGGAAAAAGCACAGTTCACAGTGGGGGAAGCTGTACAGGTGTTGTGTGTGTGGACGAAACTTCAGCCGCTCATCTGGTCTGTCAAAACACAAACGCAAGTCACAGCAGGGAGAAACCATGGAAATTGTGGGGACTGTGGCAAAGTGTTCAATTCCCCTCTGACCTGGCAACCCATCACGCATTCACACTGGGGAGAAGCCTTTCACCTGCCCCGAGTGTGGGCATGGATTCACTCAGTCATACACCCTGTTGATGCACCAGCGAGTTCACACTGGGGAAAGGTCTTTCACCTGCCCCGAGTGTGCGAGTGGATTCACTCATTCATCCCAACTGCTGACACACCAGCAGATTCACAATGATGAGCGACCTTTTAAATGCAGAAAATGCGGGAAGTGCTTTAAAAGTTCTCTGGATCAGGTGTCCCATCAAAGAGTTCAGACTGACGAGAGGCCGTTTAAATGCTTTGATTGTGGGAAGTGCTTTAAAAGTTCCGGTCAACTGGTGTCCCATCAACGTGTTCACACTGACGAGAAACCATTTAGGTCCTTCGACTGTGGGACTGGGTTCAGACGATCATCTCAACTCACTCTACACCAGCGGATTCATACTGGGGAGAGGCCATTCACCTGCTGAGAATGGTTCAAGCTGGCACTTGGTACTCAGATTCCCCAGTACAGACACCCTTCACTTTAAAAGTAACATTTCATTCAGTGATCAGAGAAACCATCACTGATTCTGCCACTGTCTCCCTGCCGCCCCCCCCACCCCTTCTCCCCCCCCACCCCTTCTCCCCCCACCCACCCCCCCCACCACCCCCCCCACCCCCCCACCACCCCCACCACCACACACAAACACCCCGCAGGCCCAGAGGGACAGTGAGAGTCCTGAATATTGTTATCCAGTCTGATTGATATTTCATGTGAGTCTTTTTCTGTTCCATCAAATCCCTTCAATGCAGAACGAGGCCATTCGGCCCATCAAGTCTGCACTGACCCTCCAATACGGCGCCCCACTCAGGACCACTCCTCCAACCTATCCCCAGAAGTCCACCTAACCTTTGGACACTCAGGGGAAATCTTTTAAAATGGCCAATCCACCTAACCTGCGCTAACCACAGTCTTTGGACTGTGGGAGGAAACTGGAGCACCCGGAAGGAACCCATGCAGACACGGGGAGGAAGTGCAAACTCTACACAGTCACACAAGGCCGGACTCGAACCCCCTCCCTCTGATCTCCAGTCAGCCTCTGTTTGAATGAAAAGAGTCCCAGTTTCTCTAATCCCTCCTGGTAACTAAAGCCTCTCTTCCCTGGGATAATCTCAGTGAATCTCTTCCACACCTTCTCCATGACCTTGACATCCTTCCTGGTGTAAGATCCCCAAAACCTGATCTAATATTCCAACTGCAGCCTAACCAATGATTTGTCCAGGTTTACATGACCTCTGTCCGTTTGTACTCCACACTTAGAATTATAAAACCTTGGATCCCATGTGTTTTTGAAACACTTTATCAACTTGTCCTCCCACATTTAAAAGTTTCTGTATCTGAACTCCTTTTAGTGTTTGGGAGATATTAACATAACATGGCTGAAATATATTGACATCCAATGTCTGATATAGTGTGTGTTCTGGGAGAGAGGTTTAGTCTGAGTTAGAAACTCAAGCAGGCGCTTCACTGCAGACAGGTCACTGTGGAAACGCTGATAAGACATTCCTTCACTGCAGACAGGTCACCGTGGAAACGCTGATAAGACATTCTATTCCACAGAATCGACTCATTGGAAACTCTAATCGGATCGGGGAGAGGACAGAGTTTGTCTGTTATTAACCTCAACATAAACTTAAACCAGAGTGAATAATGGAACTGATTAAATTCTAATGTGTGATGTTTTCGCTAGAGTAATGGAATTATCAGAAATAATAGAATTAACAGGAAGGGTAGTTTCAGGAAAATGAGGAAATTACTGAAGAAACGTAACTGCTGGGAACAAAGAATGTGTCCTTGTAAATCACAGATTAGAGAAATTCCTGCTGTCTTTTCTTCACTTGCTGCATGAACTGTGTTCTGTACTGGGCACCAAACCTCAGGAAAGATACACTGCACTTGGAAACAGTCCAGTACAGATTGACCATGATGAAGTGAGGCTGGTGAACTGAGTGAATCCCTTCCCACACACGGGGAACATTAATGGTCGCTCCTCAGTGTGAACAGGTCGATGAATCTCCAGGTCTGATTAAATCTATTCCACAGTAACCAGATTTCCAAGGTTTCTTCCAGCGTGACTACATATCGTTCAAAAGGTCAGACCATCGGCTAAAACGTCATCCACATTCCGAACAAGGGAACTATTTCTCCCACATTGAACGGGTCTTTGAACAATGACAATACAGCACAGGAACAGGCCCTTCGGCCCTCCAAGCCTGTACCGGTCATGATACCAACCTTTGCCCAAACCCTCAGCACTTCCTTGTGCCGTATCGCTCTATACCCATCCTATCCATGTGTTTGTCAAGGTGCCTTTTGAACGTCGTTAACGTATCTGCTTCCACAACCTGCCCTGGCAATGCGTTCCAGGCACGCACCACCCTCTGCATAAAAAAACCTGCCTCGCACATCTTCTCTAAACTTTGCCCAGGGACTTTAAACCTATGCCCCCGGGTGACTGACATACCCCCCCCCCCCCGCCCTAGGAAAGAGTGTCTGCCCATCCACTCTATCCATGCCCCTCATAATCTTGTCGACCTCTATCAGGTCATCCCTCAACCTCTGTCTTTCTCATGAAAACAATCTGAGTCTATTCAGCCTCTCCACATACCTAACACAATCCAGACTAGGCAACATCCTGGTAAACCTCCTCTGCACCCTCTCCAAATCCTCCACATCCTTCTGGTACTGTGGCGACCAGAATTGTGCGCAATATTCCAAGTGTGGCCGTAACAAGGTTCTACAAAACTATTGCATGACTTGCCAGTTTTTATACTTGATGCCCCGTCCAATGAAGGGAAGCATTCCGTCTGCTTTCTTGACTATCTTGTTCCTTTGTGATGCCAACTTGAAAGATTTGTGCACATGCACACACAAATCTCTCTGACTTTCTATATTCCTGGTAGTTTTGCCATTGACGGTATATTTCCCCTCATAATATAATAATGTTCTCCTTAACCAGTAATGCTACTCCCCCACCCCTTTTACATCCCTCTCTATCTCTCCGGAAGCATCTGTATCCTCCAACATTCAGCTGCCAATCCTGCCCTTCCTTTAAACATGTTTCTGTGATAGCCACAACATTGTAATTCCAAGTACTAATAAGTGCTCTAAGTTCATCTGCCTCCCCGGTATACTTCCGGCGTTGAAACAAATACACTTCAAACCACTGTGTTTGAGCAGACAGGGTGATGTGGTTCTCTTATTTTTGTTCTCCAATTCACCTTCAGTTATTACACCTTCTGGCTCCCACCCTCCTGCCATACTTGTTTAAATCCTCCCGAGTGACTTCAGCAAACCTCCCAGCCAGGATATTGGTGCCCCTCCAGTTTAGATGTAACACGTCCTTCTTGTATAGGTCACACGTGCCCTGGAAGAGATCCCAGTGGTTGTTCACCCTCCCCCTTCAGGATGTCCTGTGTTCGTTCAGAGACATCCTGGATCCTGGCACCAGGGAGGCAACATACCATTCTGGAGTCTCTTTCCCGTCCACAGAAGCGCCTATCTGTGCCCCTTCATATAGAGGCCCTATAACTATCGCTCTCCCGCACTTTGTCCTCCCCTGCTGAACAACAGAGCCAGTTGTGTGCCACTGTTTAGGCTGTTGTTGTTGTTTCCCCACTTCCCCCAACAGTATCCAAATGGTATACCTGTTAGAGAGGGGGACAGCCAAAGGAGATCCTGCATTGCCTGCCTGCCCATTCTAATGGTCAACCATCTGTCTGATCCAGTGAACAGACTGTGGAAATAACTTTAACCAGTTACACAGCCTGAAAAAATAAGCACACCATTCACATCATGGAGACACCATGCATGTGTTCTGTGTGGACGAGGCTTCAACTGATTATCCAACCTGGAGAGACACAAGGACACCGGCACCATGGAGAAAGTGTGGAAATGTCAGGACTGTGTGAATGGTTCAATGTTCATCTCAGCTGGAAAATCATCGACATAGTCACACTGGGGAGAAGCCAATCACCTGTTCTGTGTGTGGGAAGGGATTCAGTATGTCAGCCAGCCTCATGTCACACCAGCAAATTCACACTGAGGAGAGGCCATTCAGCTGCAGCCACTGTGAAAAGAGGTTTCAGGCGGTCATCTAACCTCAATGTGTACCAGCATGTTCATACTGTGGAAAGACTGTTCACTTGCTCCGTATGTGGGAAGGGATTCATTCATTCATCCAGCTTTCTGATACACAAGCAAATACACACCGAGGAGAATCCACTTACTTGTACTCAGTGTGGGAAGAATTTCAGACAGTCATCCATTCCCATCCATTCTCTTTGCACACCAACGTAATCATACCAGGGAAAGACCGTTCATCTGCTCTGTATGTGGGAAGAGATACACTCAGTCACTTAACCTCTTGACACATCAACAGCTTCTTCAGTGACTGATGAGATGTCTATTCAGCTGTTATTGCTGCTGTTAATCACATACAAGATCGATAGTCTGACAATATTGGTAATTTCTGCTGATGTCAACAACCCCTATAACTGGCTGCAGTTTAATATTCTGGATGCGTCACTGATTTTTGGGGGCTGCAGTGTCTCTTTTTAAAAACATCTTTCCTCTTATTCAAGATCTTTCCCAGGAACGCAATTGCTATAGCGTTATGAACTTTTACTTTAATCTTAAAAAGTTTTTGGTGCAAAATCTATAATTCAGTTTTTGAAACAGTCTACTGATCTCCAAGTGGAAAATTCTGATTAAACCTTGCTGACAATTCTTTCTGACTTACACATTCTTCACTGTGACACCACCATTATGAAATTAAATTATCAACATTAAATAAAACTGTAAGTATTTCACAGGCTCATCAATAGAAACTTAATCAATCAACATTGTTACTGATGAAGTTTGGCAGTCACTGAGTTGAATCATTTCTGACACAGCAGCAGCAACATTTGGTAAAGGTGGAACCCACAACAAAGACATTGTTTGAGACCCACTCAGCAGAGATGACATATGTCATTGAAGCAAAAACCAAAGCCGACCCGATGTCCAACATAAACCCAAGAGCTAGAACAGTGCATCACTTGGGACTTGAACATTGCCAAGACCATTGTGTAAAAGATGGAGATGCTGTGCAAATAAACACTGGAGCAGCCTGCGTCAAGGAATTTTGGTTTCAGATTCCAGCATCCACAGTAATTTGCTTTTGACAAGAAGTCTGAACTGCCTTTGATTATGGATTTTAATAAAAAATTTAGTGTACCGAATTCATTTTTTCCAATTAAGGGGCAATTTAGCAAAGCCAATCCAGCTACCCTGCACATTTTTTTGGTTGTGCGAGCGAAACCCAGATAAACGGGGAGGATGTGCAAACCCTCACGGACAGTAACCGGAGCCGGGATCGAACCAGGGACTTCAGCGCTATGAGGCAGCAGTGCTAACCACTGCACCACCATGCCACCCTGATTATGGAGTATGGTGAAGTTCTCACCACCAGATGTGAACATGTCCTGCTGGGTTGAACACGACTGTGAGCTGTACCCCTGTGAGACGGACACCTCGCGGTCTCTGTTTGACTCTCCTGCAACTTCCTATCATGATTGCGTTGGACAAGGAATCCTCATCACTTGAACTGGGAAAGGCCATTGATTGTTGAGCAATCAGAACCAACCCGGCAAGGATGGAATTCCAGCTGAACCACTCAAACGCAGAAAGTTACATTGACTGTCACACCCTCATGACCTGCTCCTCCTCTGTTGTTAGGTTGTCAGCTCCTCCTCAATTCGAGGATGGGATCTACTCAGAGTCATGTGTTTTCTCTTGTGGTCTTTCTGCGATTGGAGAAGGTGTTTCTCGACCCGCAGATCTTTGGCAGAGATCCCTCTCTACCACTCTCTGCCTCTTTATTGAGGCGTTGGAATTCAAAAGTAATAATAATCATCTTTATTATTGTCACAAGTAGGCTTACATTTTCACTGCAATTAAGTTACTGTGAAAATCCCCCAGACTCACCCACACTCCGGCGCCTGTTCATATGAATTGAGAATGACCAATTCACCTAACAAGCAAGTCTTTTTGGGGAGAATGTGCGGACTCTGCACAGACAGTAACCCAAGCGGAAATCAATCTGGGACCCTGGTGCTGTGAAGCAACCGTGCTAACCACTGTGCTACCGTGCCACCTTAATGATGCTGTTTGATGGGCACTTTGTCGCGATAGTGACTGATTGGCATCAAACTCTTGCCAGTCATTACGGTCAATGCTTATAAGTGGGGAGTGTACAGGCGTGGAATAAATTCAGAAACAGAGAAGGCAGCACCCAGTTATTAGCCTTGACCAGAACATCAGCTTTTTCAGCATTGTTTCTCCAGAGTTATTATAGCTCTCGATTGTCTCACAGGAAGGAATCACAGGTTCAGGTGCTGATGGAGATCCTGGTGCATCCTCAGCCACCAATAGGAATTATATATAAAATCGAGGACTTGAAATATGTGAAGGTATGATCGGTATTTTTGCAGATGGAAAATTGGTGTGGTAAATAGCGAGGACAAAAGCCTTAAATTACGGGATAGATAGATAGAGAAATACAGCACAGAACAGGCCCTTCGGCCCACGATGTTGCGCCGAACTTTTGTCCTAGGTTAATCATAGAATTTTGGACAATTTGTCATGGCCAATCCACCCAACCTGCACATCTTTGGGCTGTGGGAGGAAACCGGAGTACCCGGAGGAAACCCACGCAGTCACGGGGAGGATGTGCAGACTCCACACAGACAGTGACCCAAGTCGAAATCGAACTTGGGACCCTGGAGCTGTGAAGCAATTGTGCTATCCACAATGCTACCGTGCTGCCCTTAAGAAGTTAACCTACACTCCCTTATTCTACCCTAATCCAAGTACCTATCCAATAGCCGTTTGAAGGTCCATAAATTTTCCGACTCAACTACTACCACAGGCAGTGCATTCCATGCCCCCACTACTCTCTGGGTAAAGAACCTACCTCTGACATCCCCTCTATATCTTCCACCATTTATCTTAAATTTATGTCCCCTTGTAATGGTGTGTTCCACCCGGGATGATACAGATGGACTGGTCATGTTGGCAGTACAGTGGCAAATGGAATTTAACCAGGAAAAGTGGTAGCTCTTCTCCAGAGTCAGTGCAGACATGATGTGCCCAGTGACTTCCATCTGTACTGGATCATTCTAGAAAACACTGAACATTCAGTATCACGAGTAAGCGGGAAGAAGATTGAGGAATTACTGATTCCGGGATTGAACCCAGCAACTGTTTGCATCTTCTGGGGAGGAGAGAGGAAGGACCCATGGGGAAAAAGCACCTTAAGATCTGCATTGTTCCACAGGAGAGCAGCATTCAATCATTTCGAGAAATGGAGAATAGCAGAATAACCATTGACAATAATTTGCTTGATTATGTTTATCAATTGGTAACCAAGTTATTTTGTATTAACTGTTTGCGGTTTCAATGGTCCGGTTATTACCCATCATTCCATGCGGCTGTGAATGTGCCCTAGCACGTCACAGGAGCCCAGTGCGCAGACGCAATGCTGGGCTGTATCTGGAGCATGCGCAGTGTCACTTTGCTGGGAGGTCTGCGAATGCGGGAGCGGCTGTTTGGGGCGGTGAGAGTCGGTGAGGCGGAGGGAGGAATGGAGCCGGGAGCCGGGTGGGGAGGGAGTGAAGGCTTCAGAAACACCCCCTGCTGGTCACAAGGCCGGTTTAAGACTGCAAATCCCGCGTTTGCAGCTGCGGAGCTTTTATCCAGTATCAAGCCCAGTTCCACGGCCGCCATCTTTGTTTAGCGGCGCGGCTGAGGGGCCATTGTGATGACGTAACAGAGGCTTCTGGATCTTGGTGACCAGGAGAGAAAATCATTGTGTCGATGATTGACAGGCCCCTCCAGAGGGGAAAGGTGCTGCTGCCATGTATGGCAATCCGGAGAACAGAAGAATAATAACATCAGAATTAGCAGCAGGGAATGGCCATTCGGCCTATTAACCCTGCTCTGCAATTCAATAAAGGCATGGCTGATCCGCATGTGCCTTTAATCACATTTTCCTGCCTTCCCCAAAAACCTTTGACTCCCCAGTAGATAAAAAAAGACTAACTCAGCTTCGAGTATATTCAGTGGCCCAGCGCCATTGCTCTCTGGGAAAGAGAATTCCACAAACTCAGCTTTGATAAAGAGTCATCCAGACTCAAAACATTAGCTCCCTTTTCTCCCCACAGATACTGTCAGACCTGCTGAGATTGTCCAGTATTTTCTGTTTTTGTTTCACATTCCAGCATCTGCAGCAATTTGTTTTTATCCACATACTGATGACCCTCTGAGGGAAGACATTTCTCCTTATCTCAGTGTCAAATTGGAGAACTCTTATCTTTAAACTGTCCGCCATATGTGGGAAAATATTCTTTCATCAAAACCCCTCAGAATCTTAGATGTTTCAAGAAGATCACCTCTCATTCTTCTAAACTCCATCGGTTACAGACCAAACAGGCTCAATCTTCACCCATAAAACAAACTCTCCCATCCCAGGAATCAGACTAGTGAAACTTCACTGAACTGCCTCCAAAGCAAGTAAAATCCGTATTAATTAATTCTGGGACATTAGCACTGCTGTCTCACGCACCGAGGTCCCAGGTTCGATCCCGGCTCTGATCTTAATTTATAACCATGACAAACATTTCTGACCATTGTAATGTCCTTTTACAGCTGCTTCCAAAGCTTCTGATATATTTCCAGCCGAAGGTTGCAGCAGGAGATTGTAAACTTGAAAACACCAGAATTGTGACAGAGGTGAGGATTATTATTATTATTATTAATTATAAATTTAGAGTACCCAATTATTTGTTTCCAATTCAGGGGCAATTTAGCATGGCCAATCCGAAGCTGGCACTCCCAGTGCAGACTGTGGTGTTGTGCCAAGGTTCCAGGTTCGATCCCGGCCCTGGGTCACTGTCCGTGTGCAGTTTGCACATTCTCCCCGTGTTTGCATGGGTTTCGCCCCCACAACCCAAAGATGTGCGGGTTAGGTAGATTGGCCATGCTAAATTACCCCTTAATTGGAAAAATTAATTGGGTACTCTAAATTTATGTTTAAAAAAAAGATAAATAAATACCCCATGGAGGCTACAACTCCCGAGTAAAATAGTCCAGTCTTAAGCAGCAACGAATAGAGTGAGAGCTGAGCGGTGACAGGCACGGGTTACCGGCCGCCATCTTCACAGAGGACAATGCGCCGCAGGGAAGGGGCTGGTTAGGCACAGTGGGCTAAGACAGCTGGCTTGTAATGCAGAACAGGACCGGGTTCCATTCCCGTTCCACCCTCTCCAAACAGGCGTTGGAATGTGGCGACCAGGGGCTTTTCACAGTAACTTCATTGAAGCCTACTCGTGACAGTAAGTGATTATTATTGTTATTCTTATGCGCTGCGTGCCTGGACCGGATGCTAACTCTCCCGGATTGACTGACTGGAGTCTCCAGGATTTTATTTTAATCATTTGTGGGAGTCACTTGCTGAGCCAACATTTATTGTCCATCCCTAATTTCCCTCGAACTGTGTGGCTGGCTCGGCCATCTCGGAGGGCATTTAAAGAGTCAACCACATTGCTGTGGTTTGGAATCGTGTCGGCCAGACCAGGTAAGGATGGCAGATTTTCTTTTCTGTTCATTCACGGGATGTGGGTGTCGCTGGCTGGGCCAGCATTCACTGCCCAGCCCTAATTACCCTTGAACTGAGAGCAGCTCAGAGAGCATTTTAACAAACAATTTTATTGAGGTAGTTTTTTGGCATTGTAAACAGTTACAAACATCAACAGAAAAATGTGCAAACATCCACGAGCATTCAATACTTCAGTCGTAACATACTGCACAAGCCCGCTCCCACCGGTACTACCCACCAATTTATCCCTCCTACTCTCACTCTACCCCCCCCCCCCCCCCCCCCCCCGCTAACGCTCACCTCCCGCAAAGAAGTCAAGGCGAACTTAATTTTTTCCATACCCAGGAATCTTGACACGTCCATAAGCTACAACTCAGTCTTCGGGGGTTTTGAGTCCCTCCATGCCAATAATATTCGTCGCCGGGCTATCAGGGAAGCAAAGGCCAAAATATCGGCCTCTTTCTCACCCTGGACTCCCGGGTCTTCTGAAACCCCAAAAATTGCCACCCCTGGACCCATCGCCACCCTTGTTTTTAGCACCCAGGACCTGATCCCTGCAAATCCCTCCCAGTATCCCCTAAGCATCGGGCATGCCCAAAACATTTGTACATGGTTCGCCGGTCCTCCTGCGCACCTAGCGCATTTATCCTCTACCCCAAAGAATTTGCTCATCCGAACCACCGTCATGTGGGCCCGGTGAACGACCTTAAATTGAATCAGGCCGAGCCTGGCACATGTTGCGGTCAAATTTACCCTACTCAGGGCTTCTGCCCACAGCCCGTCCTCCATTTCCCCGCCTAGCTTCTCCTCCCATTTGAGTTTCAGTTCCTCCATCAGGGACCCTTCCTCCTTCATGTGTACCTTATAAATATCAGAGACTCTACCCTCCCCTCCTTCCCCCCTAGAGACTATCTCAGAGAGCATTTTAAGGGTCAACCAGCTGACTGTGGATCTGGAATCACATGTAGGCCAGACCAGGTAAGGATAGAAGATTTTGTTCACTGAAGGACAGGAGTGAACCAGATGGGTCTTTGCAACAACCAACAATGGTTTCATGGTCATCAGTAAACTTTCAATGAATTCAAATTTTACTTTCTGCCTTGGTGAGATTCATGCCTGTGTGTCTGGGAAATCATTAGGACAGTAAAGAAGAATTTTTTGAAATTTTCTTTGAACATTTCTCTTCAGCGGATATAAAAATATTGAAAATGGGATAAAGGTTGTTTGGCTGACAGTCAATCACTGTCCTGTAAGGTAATGAGTCCTTTTGCTTCCCAATTGGCCGAGGAAGGCAGTGTGTCACAAGGATAGATGTGTTGACCGATTAATGGCTGGAGGATGGGGGCAGGTCATGTGATCCAACCTCCAGGAATACATTTAATCAATGTTGGCGAGGAGAGAATGTTGTGAATTTCTATCCTAAACTGACAGTGAGGTTTCTGTAAATTTACAGGATGCTGAAAGTGGAGGTTTAACAGACGGGTAACACAAACCAAACGTCACACCGCGATCTGACAGTCACTCGATTCATTAGAAACTGAATTTCAGCAGCATCTGGGTGTGGAAGGTAAAAGGTTTGTCTGTTCTGTCTGTGAGGGAAGATTTCAGGTCTCAGTGTGACTGGAAAAGCCCCGAGATTCACAAACCCTGGTTAGACCAAACCTGGAGAACTGTGTTCAGTTCTGGGCAACAAACCTGAGGAAGGATAGAATGGCCTCGGAGGGAGTGTAGCACAGATTTACCTGAGTGATATCTGAACCCCCCCCCCCGGGGTTAAATTGCAAAACTAGATTACACAAACGAGTCAGAGACATGATGACACAGTGAATGGAATTTGGCCTATTGAGTCCATGCTAGCTCTCTAGTGCAATCCAGTCAGTGCCATTCTCCTGCTCCATCCCTGTATCCTCGCAGGTTTATTTCCCTCAAATCCAATTTCCTTTTAAAATCAAATCATTCATTGTGTCTATTTTCAAACTCCCTCACAGGCAGCAAGTTTCAGGTCTTTGCCGCTGGCTGTGTGAAAACATATATCTCATATCTCCTCATTTCTCCTGTACCTGGGGCAGCACGGTGGCACAGTGGTTGCATTGCTGCCTACGGTGCTGAGGACCCAGGTTCGATCCCGGCTCTGGGTCACTGACCGTGTGGAGTTTGCACATTCTCCCCGTGTTTGCATGGGTTTCGCCCCCACAACCCAAAGATGTGCAGGATAGGTAGATTGGCCACGCTAAATTGCCCCTTAATTGGAAGAAATATTTGGGTACTCTAAATTTAAAAAATATATATCTCCTGTACCTTTTACATACAAACTAGAATCAGGCCACTCGGCCCCTCAAGCCTGATCTGCATTGAATAAGATTGCGGCTGATCTCATTCTGACCTCAACTTCTAACCTCAACATTCTAACCTCAACTGAGGGGCTGTTTAGCACAGGGCTAAATCGCTGGCTTTGAAAGTAGACCAAGGCAGGCCAGCAGCACGGTTTGATTCCCGTAACAGCCTCCCCGAACAGGTGTCGGAATGTGGCAACTAGGGGCTTTTCAAAATAACTTCATTGAAGCCTACTCGTGACAATAAGCGATTTTCATTTAATTGTTTTTCATTTCAACTCCTCTTTCCTGCCGACCCCGATAACCTTTCACCCCCTTGCCCATCAAGAATCTATCCAGCTCTGCCGTAAACATATTCAAGGACTTTGCTTCCACTTCCTTTTAAGAAGTCTTACAACACCAGGTTAAAGTCCAACAGGTTTGTTTCAAACCTGTTGTACTTTACCCTGTTGTTGCAAAACTTCTAACTGTGCTCACCCCAGTCCAGCGTCGTCATCTCCACATCGTGACTGCCTTTTAAGGACGCGAGTTCCAAATTCTTACAACCCTCAAGAGAATAAAAAATCCACCTCTCCATCTGAAATGGGGCCCCCTTATTTTGCAATAGTGACCCTCTTGTTCCAGATTCTCCCACAAGAGGAAACATCCTCTCCGCATCCACCCTGTCAAGACCCATCAGCATCTTATATCGTTCAATCCAGGTTTTACCCAAAACTTTCAATCTGTGTTCCGACTGCTTGTACGATCAGTGAATGGAAATAGTTTGTTTGCCCACCTGAATGAAATCTTGACAATCTTGTGTCCCTGAATCAAATCTCCCCTCAATCTCCTTTGCTGGAACCATTCTGGTAAATCTCCTCTGCATCTTCGCCAAGAACCTTCACATTCTTCCATTTTTTTTCATTTTAGAGTATCCAATTGATTTTTTTTCCAATTAAGGGGCAATTTAGCGTGGCCAATCCACCTACCCTGTACATCTTTGGGTTGTGGGTGCAAAACCCACACAAACACAGGGAGAATGTGCAAACTCCACACGGACAGTGACCCGGAGCTGAGATCGAACCTGGGACCTCGGCGCCGTGAGGCTGCAGGGCTAACGTTCTGCACCAATGTGCTGCCCACTTCACATCCTTCCTGAAGCGTGGTGACCCGAGCTTCATAGAATTCCTACAGTGCAGAATCATAGAATTTACAGTGCAGAAGGAGGCATTTCAGCCCATCAGGTCTGCATTGGCCCTTGCAAAGAGGACCCTCCTTCAAATTAAGCCCACGCCTCCATCCTGTCCCCGGAACCCAGTGACCCCAACTAACCTTCGGACACTAAGGGGCAATTTAGCATGGCCAATCCACCTAGCCTCCACATCTTGGGACTGTGGGAGGAAACCAGAGGAAACCGGCGCAGACACGGGGAGAAATTGCAAACTCCAGACATTGTCACCCGAGACTCGAATTGAACCCGGGACCCTGGAGCTGTGAGGCAGCGGTGCTAACCACTATGCCACCAGAAGCATAGTTTCGGCATCAATATTTCAATTTATGAAGCTCAAGGTCGAATATGCTTTGTCTTAATATGTCTTGTAGACATACAAAATCCCTCTTCACCTCTTTCTCTCTCCTCCCAAAGAGGTCAACTGGGTTTTATAACAATCTATAGTTTTCATGGTCATTTTTTCCCAGTGCCGGCCCAAGAAATGACCAGAATCATTCAGCAAATTCACAACCTGCCTTTGTGTTTTTGTGGGTTCTCTCTCACTCCCTATTTTCTGTTTTCAATCAGTTTCACAGAGTGTTCGAAGGGGAGGCTTCAAAGTCCGGAAACTCAAACCAAGCATCACATCAGGATCTGACAGAGCCCTCAATTTATCATATCCTGAATATCATCGGTCTTTAAACATGGAAAGAAAAAGCAGTGGAGAGGAACCGTACTTGATTTGTGTGTGTGGACGAGGATTCGCTCTTTCATCAGGCCTCACAGGCCACAAATGCAGTCACACTGAGGAGAAATCGCGGAAATGTGGGGACTGTGGCAAAGGATTCCCTTCCCCATCCAAGCTGGAAATTCATCGATGTAGTCACACTGGTGAGAGGCCATTCACCTGCTCGGAGTGTGGGAAGGGATTTACTGTTTCATCTGACCTGCTGAGTCACCAGCAAGTTCACACTGATGAGAGACCGTTTAAATGTCCAGACTGCGGGAAGTGCTATAAAAGTTCTGGGAGTCTGACACGCCATCAACGTGTTCACACTGACGAAAGACCGTATAGGTGCTCTCACTGCGGGACTGGGTTCACACAATCAATTCAGCTCACTATACATCAGCGAACCCACACTGGGGAGAGGCCATTCACCTGCTCCGAGTGTGGGAAGGGATTCACTGCTTCATCCGCCCTGCAAAATCACCAGCGAATTCACACTGGGGAGAGACCGTTCACCTGCTCCAAGTGTGGGAAGAGATTCACCCAATCATCCACTCTGTCCACACACCAGCGAATTCACACTGGGGAGAAACCGTTCACCTGCTCAGATTGTGGGAAGGAATTCACTCGTTCATCCCACCTGCTGAGACACCAGCGAATTCACACTGGGGAGACGCCATTCACCTGCTCCAAGTGTGGGAAGGGATTTACTGTTTCATCTGACCTCCTGAGTCACCAGCAAGTTCACACTGATAAGAGACCGTTTAAATGTCCTGACTGTGGGAACTGCTATAAAAGTTCTGGGAATCTGACACGCCATCAACGTGTTCACACTGATGAGAGACCGTATAGGTGCTCTCTCTGCGGGACTGGGTTCACACAATCAATTCAGCTCACTATACATCAGCGAACCCACACTGGGGAGAGACCATTCACCTGCTCCGAGTGTGGGAAGGGATTCACCGCTTCATCCTCCCTACTGAGACACCAACGAGGCCACAAATAATGACTGCGATTGGGTTTTGCTGTTCTTCACATTCAGGACTGAACCATGTTCATTTGGGTCTCTTTCTGCTGATAACAAACTCCAGCCCATTTACAGGGGCTAATATTCTGGCTAAAAGTCAAATAAATTAGATTTGTGTGAAATACGCAGTGTGTTGAAACATTTAATATCTCTGACACAAGTTAATTCCTTTTGAAGTTCTCTCGCTCTCCCCTGTCTCTTTCATCCTCACCTCCAACAAGAAGTGTGAGGAGCTTGTGGAGCTTCTTTGTGACTGAGATTGAGTCAATCTGATCAGCTGCCTCTGCTGCTTCCCTCCCTTCCACGAGCCCACCGGACCAAACTGTCTCTAAATTTCATCCTATCTCGAGCCCTGAATTCACATCTTTCTCTAGTTTCTCTCCCATCTCCCCTCAAGCCCTCTCAGAGCTCATCTTGTCCATGAGACCCAGCTCCTGCTCCATCAACCCTATTCCCACTGAGCTACTGACCAGCCAACTACCCTGTGTCCATGGATATTGTCAACATTTCTCTCTCTTCAGGTACTGTCCCTCTGTCCTTCAAATCTGCCATCGTCACCCCCTCCTCAATAAAACAAACCCTTGACCCTGCCATCCTTACAAATTACTGCCCCATCTTCAGCTACCATCTCCTCCTCTTTTGGGGACGCAGTACTTATAAATCATGTGTTTTGTGTGTTTTTTTATTTTGTGAGTTTGTATGACCTACACATTTATATACATGTGCAGGATTAAGCCAGCACCTGCCTTAGCATGGTGCTGGGTGTGAAAAACCAAGTAAAAGAGCATAAATTAAATGATGGATAAATCAAAGGAGGGGACGCCCCTAAAACAACAGGTGGAGCACAACCAAAAAAGGAACAGAAACTTAGCTAAAACCCGTCAAATTAAAATGTGAAAATCGGGGTAGATAAGGAAATCCAACCCCTGCGGTGCCCACCGAGCACGGAAATCTTCCAGTGTGCCCGTGGACACCGCATGCTCCCTCTCCAGGGACAGCCGGCCGAGAACAAGGCCGCGGAAGAGGGGCAGACAGTCGGGCCGGAAGACCTCTTCGCTCGCCCGCTGTCTGGACCGATAAATGGCTAGTTTGGCCAGGCCCAGGAGCAGGTTCACGAGGGCATCCTCTGCCTTCCCCGCCCCTCGCCGCACCGGATGTCCGTAGATCAGGAGCGTGGGGCTGAAGTGCAAACAAAACCTCAACAACAACGTTGTCAAGAAATCAAAGAGGGAGTGTAGCCTGGGGCAGACAACATAAACGTGCTCCACGGTCTCCACCAGGCCGCAAAAGGAGCAGGTCTCTGGCAAAACCGCGAAGTTTTGAATTTGACGGTTGCCCGGCACTGCCATGTGCAACACCCTCCACCCCAGGTCCCCGAGTTTAACCTCCCTCTCCTCTCCAAACTCTTTGAACTTGTTGTCACCTCCCAAATCCTTGCCCATCTTTCCCAGCACTCCCATGTTTGAATCCTTTTAATCAGGTCTTTGCCCTGTCACAGTAGTGAAATAAAAGAAACAAACAGCAGTGAGCACTGTGAAGCAACAGTGCTAACATCCGAAATACCACCCGACAGACCCATCGGATCAGACTGAGAGAGAGAAAATCCTGCAGATTCATAGAATTTACAGTGCAGGAGGAGGTCATTGGCCCTTGGAAAGAGCACCCTACTTAAGACCATGCCTACACCCTATCCCTGTAACAGTACCTCCACTTGGTAGCGCAGTGGTTAGCACTGTTTCTTCACAGCTCCAGGATCTCAGGTTCGATTGCCAGCTTGGGTCACTGTCTGTGTGGAGTTTGCACATTCTCCCTGTGTCTGTGTGGGTTTCCACCGGGTGCTCCGGTTTCCTCCCACATGTCCCGAAAGACATGCTGTTAGGTAATTTGGACATTCTGAATTCTCCCTCTGTGTACCCGAACAGGTGCCGGAATGTGGCGACTAGGGGCTTTTCACAGTAACTTCATTGCAGTGTTAATGAAAGCCTACTTGTGACAATAAAGATTATTATATTGTAAAGGGGCAATTCAGAGTGGTCAATCCACCTAACCTGCACATCTTTGGATGGTTGGAGAAAACTGGAGCACTCAGAGGAAACCCACACAGACACGCGGAGAATGTGAAAACTCCACACAGTCATCCAAGGCTTAAATTGAACCCAGGTGGCTGGCGTTGTGAGGCAGCAGTGCTAACCCCTGTGTCACCGTGCCTCATCTGGCGAGAGAAACAAAGTTAACGTTTGAAGAAGTTTCAGTCTGTGTGAATCTGTAGGGAGAAAAAAGAGCTAACGTTTCGAGTCCGATGACTGTCGAAGCGAACAGACAGAGAAAGTGGGAAATAATCGTACTGTCGAGCGAGAATGAAAGATGAGTCATAGCAACGGGAAACCGGGTGCTAATGGCCACAGAAACCATGGGGAAATAGAGCTAATGGCAGTCCCCAGAGAGAACAAAAGACGTGAAAGGCCAAACAGCAGAGAACCCCCCCCCCCATCTTATCCACCTTTCCTTACCCTTTCTCCTCTTTGCTTTCCCCTTCCCTTCCTCCACATCTGTAGTTCACTCTCTGATGTTACTTTCTCTGCTGTTTGTTGCTGTCTCATGGCCAGGAGGTGCCTGGCGTGCACATGATTCACCGACTTAACGTAATGTCCCTTTAGTAGCGTCATCGCTTCTTTGTAGGTGAGGGCATCCCGGATGAGGGGAAAAATTTCAGGGCTCACCCGTGAGTAGAGGATTTTGAGCTTCTGTGGGTCCGAGAGGTGTTCAGTGGCTGCTCTGAGGTAGCCTTTGAAACAGGAAAGCCAGTGGCCGAAGGTGGACGTGGCATTGGCTGCGTGAGGGCTCATCTCCGGCCGATCAGGCTTGATTAAGATGTTCATCTTTTGAAATCTTGTGCAACAAATTGATCTCCCGTCAATTACCACAAGTCGAGAATGGTGAAACAATCGAGGTTTTATTGCACCAGATGTTGTGCCTCCTGCAGCTGGAACCAGAATGGGAGCAGCGCAGGAGAGCATCCACTTATATACAGAGCCTGCTGGGAGGAGCCAGCAGGCTGGGATTTACTGTGGTACCTGTAATACGTGGGCAGTACCGTAATACATGCAATGTGGTACTAGTGGAGTTTACCACACACAGGTTACTGAATGTAATTATGATGACCTCTAAGGGCCGAGAAGCTAAAACAAGAAATTACCGATCCCGAGTTTGCACAGAGCGGGAAGGTTTTCCTGCAGAGCCTTTATCCAGTTAACCACCATCATCCTCAGAGGGGGCCTGTGTGCAGCAGGGCGCATGCGCGGTGATCCCTGTCCACGCAGCAGGACTGACAGTGATGGATTCTGGAAACTCCTTTTACAGGGGTTACAAGGGGAGGATTTACACACAGCAAAGTAAAATCAAACAAGGCATTGAGACCTGAGAGAGTCACTTGATTAATCTGAACCTGGATATTATTGGTCTTTGAGTGTAAGCATTGAGTTCCAGGTCGGTACCACTCTCCATGGGGATTCACTATACCAGCAATCCACAGACACAGGCTCGTGTTCTGGGAACAAGGGTTCAAATCCCATCATGGCAATTGGTGGAGGGTAAATTCAATTCTGAATCTGGAATTCAATGTTCATCTCAGTATTGGTGACGGTGAAATTATTGTGAGTTTGCGGGAAGGGGAGAGTGTGTGGGACAGGGATTGGCAGCTTTGGGGAACTAGAGAGCAATACTTATGCCCCGGGAACGAGAGTTATCTGTTCTAAGTTTCTGGCCTGGACCTATCTGTGCAAATTGGTTTTATAGGGTCACAAGGAGTGGATTGACAGACAGGAAAGTCAAATCAAACATCACGTCATCTGACAGTTACTGGGGATCAGAAGAGGATTTTCAGTCAGAAAATTAACTGTTCCTCCTCCGGACTTGAATTTGAATGTGGAAGGAGAAATATTTGTCTGTTCTGTCTGTGGGAAAGGATTTCAAACACCGGTGTGCCTGGGAAAGCACCAAGACACACATACACCCCCCCCACTCCGAGGGCAGCACGGCAGCAAAGTTGCTTCAGAGCTCCAGGATCCCAGCTTTGATTCCCGCCTTGGGTGTGCGTGGGTTTCCTCCGGGTGCTCTGGTTTCCTCCCACAGTCCAAAGATGTACAGGTTAGGTGGATTGGCCATTCCTAATTGTCCTGTGTCCAAAAAGGTTAAGTGGGGTTACGGGGATAAAGGGGATGGGGTGGAGACGTGGGACTTAAGTGGGGTGCTGTTTCCAAGAGTCAGTGCAGACTCGCTGGGCTAAATGTCCTTCTTCTGCACTGTAAATTCTATGAGGGTGTTCCAGTGAACTGACTGTGGAAAGAGCTTTAACCAGTTGCACAGCCTGAAAATCAATCACACCATTCACAGCGAGGAGAATCTGTACACGTGTTCTGTGTGTGGACGAGGTTTCAACTCTTTGTCTAACCTGGAGAGGCACAAGGACACCGGCACCATGGACAAACCGTGGAAGTGTGGGGACTATGGGAAGGGATTCATACCTCCATCTGTGCTGCAAATTCATTGGCGCAGTCACACCGGGGAAAGACTATTCACCTGCTCCAAGTGTGGGAAGAGGTTCACTTGACTAACCCAACTCACTACACACCAACTTACTCACTCTGACACCAGACCTTTTAAATGTTCCGACTGTGAGAAGAGCTTCAAAGGCAAAATGGATCTCCTGATTCACCAGCGCAGTCACACTGGAGAGAGGCCGTTCACCTGCTCCGTGTGTGGGAAGGGATTTATTCAGCATTCCTTCCGGCTGAAACACCAGCGCATTCACACCAGGGAGGGGGCGTTCATCTGTTCCCTCTGTGGGAAGGGATTCATTCAGTCATCCACCCTGCTGACACACCAGCGAGTTCACAAGTCCCTCCAGGACTCTGCTGTTATTGACGTTAATCACATCCAGGATTGAACCAAAATCACATCCAGGACAGAACCATGTTGATTCTGACAGCTGGAGTTTGTTTGAGTTGATGTTAATAATCCCTGAAACAGATTAGAATAGATTGGTGCTTGATAGCCGGCACAGACACAATGGGACAAAGGGCCTTGTTTTGTGTTGTAAAACTCGAGAACTCTAACCCATCTCACTTCACACCAACATGTTCACTCTGACATAAGACATTTTATGTGTTCTGACTGTGAGAAGAGCTTCAGAAGCAAAATGAACCAGCTGACTCACCAACGGTGCTCACACTGGAGACCGTTCACTGCTCCGAGAATGGGAAGGGATTGTTTTCCGGTTGCGCCCCCCCCCCCCCCCCCCCCCCCCACATCCACCACCACCACGCCCTCCTCCCCAACCCGAGACTGGAAATTACCGCCCAAGGTAAAGGACCTTGAAAGGGGCGGCACAGTAATTAGCACTGTTGCTTCACAGCACTAGGGCCCCAGATTCGATTCCGGTTTGGGTCACTGTATGTGCAGAGTCTGCACGTTCTCCCCATGTCTGCGTGGGTTTCCTCCGGGTGCTCCGCTTTCCCCCCCACAAATCCCGAAAGACGTGCTGTTAGTTAATTTGGACATTCTGTCATGTGAGAGTACCTTTAAGAATTGGGTGTTTATCAATTAGCTGCAGTGATATCAGAGTGTGGGTGGAGCTGGGCTGTCTGTCTTCACTGCAGCTATTTGATAAACACCCAGTTCTTAAAGGTACTCTCACATGACAATTCTGAATTCTCCCTCTGTGTACCTGAACAGGCTCCGGAATGTGCTGATTGGGGGCTTTTCACTGTAACTTAATTGCAGTGTTAATGTAAGACTTCTTGTGACAATAAGGATTAGGATTATAAAAAAAAATGTTCCAGCAAATCTCCATCCCGCCCGCGATGATTCCCACGGCTGGAAATATGACCCCAACAAACGGGATGAAGCCAAATCTTTAAAAGTCAAAGTCTTTATTTCAAATTGTTGCCGTGCTGTCAGGGGAAAGGGTTAACTTCATTGCTTGTTTACAAAAGGGAAGAGGAAACATTCACAAAGATTCCCACGGCTTGTGAGCTCCGAAACATAACTTCAAGGCTGAAGTTTATCTTCAGAGATTGAAACATTTTGGTGCCTTTTCCAATTGTCCCAGTAAATTGTGACTCACACTGAAAGGTTTACTTTCACTCAGTAATTAGAACATTTCACTTTCTCAGCACTGACACTTCAGATCAAATCCCAATTGTTCTCTTCCCTTGTAGCTGGTGTGTGGAGAAGATCATGTTCACTGTAGATCTGTCAGCACAGAAACCGCACTGTGATTCTGGATAAACTCAGTCTGCAAGTAGATTAATCTTTTAAATATCACCCAAGTGAAGGTCTTCCCCTGACTCTAAGGAGTGAGATGTCCCTGTAGTTGATGCTGTCTCCTCTGTCACTGCTGTTTTTATTGCATCACACATGTTCCATGGACCAGTCTCACAGCCCAAAAGGGGAGGGCAGGAAGGTGGGACAGTCGATGGGACTTTCTGTGTGTGAGCAGTTCAGCTGGAATTCCATCCTTGCTGGGCACCTTTCTGCTTGCTCAGCAATCAATGGCCTTTTCCAGCTCAAATAATGAGAGTTCCTTGTCCAACTCAACCATGACAGGAAGCTGCAGGAGAGTCAAATAGAGACTGGGAGGTGCCCTTCTCACAGGGGTACAGCTCACTGTTGTGTTCAACCCAGCTCCTCCTCACTCTCTCACTATGACTGACACTGAGCATGCTCAGAGCACACACCCACACTGCACCTGTGCACTGGCCTCATACACTCACTGATAGGGAACTTCCTGCAGCGCGGGGGATTCTGGGTAACAGAGCCGCCATAGAGCAAATAGTAAACAGGAAGATTCTGATTCTAGGTCAGCAAAACAGAAGATCCACAGTTAGGCAAGATGCTGGGCATGAAGCACAATGAGAGGTTTGGATACTTTATTTAATACAGAAGCACATTATTCTGATATCACTTAGACATGGGCAGCAAGCAGGCTGATCTACAGTATGTACAGTATTTACAACACCTGGGACACGGTAACTCATATCATCAAACCAGTGATAGATTTAGTTTATTGTTCATAATTGTGACTGGATCACACTCACGATTCATGCAAAATGCAACTCCCCAGGTTTTTTGACCCACTCCCTCCAGACCTGTTTTCACTCCAAGGGTCTTGACATCTGCCTTAGTCTTTATCCAGCCACGTATGTTCAGCTCACACTGCCCAACAACCAGCCTCTCCTGCGCTGGGCCACAGGGTTTCCATCACCAAAAATCTGTCCTGGCCACGCACATCGACGCTACCACCAAGAAAGAACAACAGCACCTATACTTCCTCAGGAAACAAAGGAAATTTGGCATGTCCACACTGACTCTTACCAGCTTTTACAGATGCACCATAGAAAGCATCCTATCTGGCTGCATCACAGCCTGGTATGGCAACTGCTCGGCCCAAGACTGCAAGAAACTTCAGAGAGTAGTGAACACAGCCCAGTCCATCACACAAACCTACCTCCCATCCATTTACTCTATCCACACCTCCCGCTGCCTGGGGAAAGCGGGCAGCATAATCAAAGACCCCTCCCACCCAGCTTACTCACTCTTCCAACTTCTTCCATCGGGCAGGAGAAACAAAAGTCTGAGAACACGCACGATTAAATTCAAAACAGCTTCTTCCCCGCTATTACCAGACTCCTAAACGACCCTCTTATGGACTGACCTGATTAATACTACACTCCTGTATGCTTCACTCAATGCCTTTGTCTATATATTTACATTATGTACCTTGTGCTGCCCCATTATGTTTTTTCTTTTTAGTTTACTTTTTTTCATGTACAAAATGATCTGTTTGAGCTTCTCGCAGAATAATACTTTTCACTGTACCTCGGTACACGTGACAATAAACAAATCCAATCCATATCAAGGGAGCAATCTGCTTCTCTTGCATTGGTGCACTGCATTTCCCTCATAACACTGATAAGTGCGAGGTGATTCATTTTGGTAGGAGAAATTTGAATGCGGATTACAGGGTCAATGGCAGGATTCTGAGGAATGTGGAGGAACAGAGAGATCTTGGGGTTCATGTCCACAGATCTCTGAAGGTTGCCACTCAAGTGGATAGAACCGTGAAGAAGGTTTATAGTGTGTTTGCATTTATTAACGGGGGGCTTGAGTTTAAGAGCCGCAACTATACATGAGCCTGTTGAGACCACATTTGGAGTATTATGTGCAGTTCTGGTCACCTCATTATAGGAAGGATGTTGAGGCATTGGAAAGGGTGCAAAGGAGATTTACCAGGATGCTGCCTGGTTTGCAGGATAGGTATTATGAGCAAAGGTTGAGGGAGCGAGGGCTTTTCTCTTTGGAGTGGAGGAGGATGAGAGGCGACTTAATAGAGGTTTATAAGATGATGAGGGGATAGATAGAGTGGGCATTCAGAGACTATTTCCTCGGGTGGATGTAGCTGTTACAAGGGGGCATAACTATAAGATACAGGGTGGGAGATGTAGATATAGAATTTACAGCGCAGAAGGAGGCCATTCAGCTCATCGAGTCTGCACCGGCTCTTGGAAACTGCATCCTACCCAAGCCCACACCCCCACCCTATCCCCATAACCCAGTAACCCCACCCAACACCAAAGGAAATTTTGGACTAAAGGCAATTTAGCATAGCCAATCCACCTAACCTGCACATCTTTGGACTGTGGGAGGAAACCGGAGCACCCGGAGGAGACCCACGCACACACGGGGAGAACGTGCAGACTCCGCACAGACAGTGACCCAGCGGGGAATCCAACCTGGGACCCTGGAGCTGTGAAGCAATTGTGCTAACAACTATGCTACCGTGCTGCCCTCGAAATATAGGAGGGATATCCAAGGTAGGTTCTTTACTCAGAGAGTGGTTAGGGTGCGGAATGGACTGCCTGCTGAGATAGTGGAGTCAGACACTTTAGGAACTTTCAAGCGGTTATTGGAGAGGCACATGGATCACACCAGAATGACAGGGAGTGGGATATCTTGATTTCGGACAATGCTCGGCACAACATCGAGGGCCGAAGGGCCTGTTCTGTGCTGTACTGTTCTATGTAACACAGTGGCATAGAAAGGTGACAGCACAAAACAAAGGCACTCAACAAATTGTATCTGTGCCAACTTTCTGCAACAGTCACAATCCCCTGTCAATGGCCCTGAACTCTGCAGATATTTTTCTCCTCAAAGGATACGAACAGATGAGCAAGGAGCTGGAGTTGGCTATTCAGCCCAGTCTGCTCCACCATTTAATAAGGTCATGGCTGATCTGACAGTAACAGATAGTTGACCAATTCTCTTTTCAAGGAATCAATTGAATCTGCCTCCACCACATTTTCGAGCAGTGCATTCATGATCCCACATGCAGCACAGAATGTTTCTCTTCACATCGTAAGACATGGGAACAGAATTAGGCCACTCGGCCCATCGAATCTGCTCCGCCATTCAATCATGGCTGATATTTTCTCATCTCCATTCTCCTGCCTTCTCCCCATAACCCCTAATCCCCTTATTAATCAAGAACCTATCTATCTCGATCTGAAAGACACTCATGATTTGGCCTCCATGACATTCTGTGGCAAAGAGTTCCACAGATTCGCCACCCTCCGGCTGAAGAAATTCCTCCTCATCACCCGAGGAAGGAACTGTTCCCCGAAAGCTAGTGATCGAAACAAACCTGTTGGACTTTAACCTGGTGTTGTAAGACTTCTTACTCTGTTTTAAAGGATCGCCCATTTAGTCTGAGATTGTGTCCTCTGCTTCTAGTTTTTCCTACAAGTGGAAACATCTTCTCCATGTCCACTCTACCCAGGCCTCGCAGTATCCTGTAAGTTTTAATAAGATCCTCCCATATCCATCTAAACTCCAACGAGTACAGACCCAGAGTCCTCAACCGTTACTCATACGACACGCTCTTCATTCCAGGGATCATTCTTGTAAACCTCCTCTGAACCCTTTCCAAGGCCAACACACCCTTCCTTAGATACGGAGCCCAAAACTGCTCATAATACTCCAAATGGGGTCTGATAAGGGCCTTATGTAGCCTCAGAAGTACATCCCTGGTCTTGTATTCTAGCCCTCCCGACATGAATACATTGCATTTGCCTTCCTAACTGCCGACTGAACCTGCACATTAACCTTTTGGTTTTACATTTTGTTTTTGAATTTAGAGTACCCAATTCATTTTTTCCAATGAAGGGGAAATTTAGCGGCCAATCCACCTACCCTGCACATCTTTGAGTTGTGGGGGCGAAACCCACGCAAACACGGAGAGAATGTGCAAACTCCACACGGACAGTGACCCAGAGCCAGGATCGAACCTGGGACCTCGGCGCCGTGAGGCTGCAGTGCACCTGCACGTTAACCTGAAGAGAATCTTGAACCAGGTCTCCCAAGTCCCTTTGTGCTTGTGATTTCCTCAGCATGTTCCCATTTAGAAAATAGTCTAACCTCCATTTCTCCTTCCAAAGTGCATAATCTCACACGGTTCCTCAGAGAACAGTACAGCACAGAACAGGCCCTTCGGCCCTCGATGTTGTGCCGAGCCATGATCACCCTACTCAAACCCACCCTATACCTGTAACCCAACAACCCCCCCCTTAACCTTACTTTTTAGGACACTACGGGAAATTTAGCATGGCCAATCCACCTAACCCGCACATCTTTGGACTGTGGGAGGAAACCGGAGCACCCGGAGGAAACCCACGCACACACGGGGAGGACGTGCAGACTCCGCACAGACAGTGACCCAGCCGGGAATCGAACCTGGGACCCTGGAGCTGTGAAGCATTTATGCTAACCACCATGCTGCTCATTGTATTCTTTGCCCACTCTCCTCACCTTGCTCAGCATTGCTTATTTTTCTAATCACTTTAAATGAATGCCTTCTGTTTCTAACTATGCCCTAAATATATGACTTGCTAGATCAAATGTCTATTGCAGATCCTTAGTTTTAATGTGGTCAAGTGCCTTTCCATTTGAGAACTGTTCAATAAAGTTATTAGAATTATTTTTAGCTAGAGCAACATGTGGAGCAGTGGTTAGCAGTGGAACTACGGCGCTGAGGACCCGGGATTGAATCCCGGCCCTGGGTATCTGCCCGTGTGGAGCTTGCACATTCTCCACGTGTCTGCATGGGTTTCACCCCCACAACCCAAAGATGTGCAGGTTAGGTGGATTGGCCAGGCTAAATTGCCCCCTAATTGGAAAAATAAATAACAATAATTGGGTACTCTGAACTTATTTTTTTTTAAAAAAGGTTTATTTGTTGCTTCCTCACCAATCAGTATTTTCCATGATCCTGAAGTGACCTTATTTTTATCGGGAGTTCACTGAAGTGTGTTTCTAACTTCTCATCATCTAAATTTCCAGTCCATGACTTTCTCCCTCATTGTCTGAAACACATCAGCAACTTTTGTATAATCCTGGTGTGTACATTTCAGTCTAAATCATTGATATATACCGGAAACTGTGGAGCCCCACTGGAAACAGACGTCCAGGCATCATTCAGTCCTGGATGTGACTAACAGCAGCAACAACAGCCGAATCCAAACCCTGCTGTTGCCTGTGAACTTGCTGATGTCTGTGCAGGTTGTTTGACTGAGTGAATCTCCTACCACACACGGAGCAGTTAAACAGCCTCTCCCCAGAATCGCTCCGACATGTGGGCCACACGGTACACAGTGGTTAGCACTGTTGCTTCAAATCTCCAGGGTCCCAGAATTCCCAGCTTGGCTCACTGTCTGTGCGGAGTTTGCATGTTCGCCCCATGTCTGCGTGGGTGCTCCAGTTTCCTCTCACAGGTCCAGAAATGTGTAGATTACGTGGATTGGCCATGCTAAATTGCCTTGGTGTCCAAAAAGGTTAGGTGGGGTTATGGGTTAGATTGGAGGTATGGGCTTTAGTAAGGTGCTCTTTGCAAGGGCCGGTGCACTCGATGGGCCGAATGCCCTCCTTCTGCACTGTAAATTCTATGATTCTGTTTCAGTGTGAACTCGCTGGTGTTTCTGCAGATTCGGTTTACCTTTAAATCTCTTTTCTCAGTCAGAACATTTAAAAGGTTTCTGATCAATGTGAACAAGTCGGTGTGTCATCAGGTGAGATGACTGAGTAAATTTCTTGTCACACACGGGGCAAGAGTACGGCCTCTGCCCAATGTCAACTCGCTGGTGTTGCAGAAGCTGGGATGAACATGTGAATCTCTTCTCATACACGGAGCAGGTGAATGGCCTCTCCCCAGTGTGAGTGCGTTGATGTGTCAGTAACTCCTTTCTGCGTTTAAAGCTCTTCTCACAATCAGCACATTTAAACGGTCTCTGATCAGTATGAACAAGTTGGTGTTCCAGGAGGTGGTATGACTGAGTGAATCCCTTCCCACACACGGAGCAGGTGAATGGTCTCTCCCCGGTGTGATTGCGCTGGTGTCTCAGTAAACTCATGTTACTTTTAAAGCTCTTCTCACAGTCAGCACATTTAAAACGTCTCTGATCAGAATGAACAAGTTGGTGTCTCAGGAGGTCTGATGACTGAGTGAATCCCGTCCCACACACGGAGCAGGTGAATGGCCTCTCCCCAGTGTGAGTGCGTTGATGTCTCAGTAAATCCTGTTTACTTTTAAAACTCTTCTCGCAGTCAGCACATTTAAAAGGTCTCTGATCAGTATGAACAAGTTGGTGGCTCAGGAGCGAGGATGACTGAGTGAATCCTTTCCCACACACGGAGCAGGTGAATGGCCTCTCCTCAGTGTGACTGCGTTGATGTGACAGTAAATCCTTTCTGCTTTTAAAGCTCTTTCCACAGTCAGCACATTTAATAGGTCTCTGATCAGTATGAATAAGTTGGTGTGTCAGGAGGAATGATGACCAAATGAATCCCTTCCCACACACGGAGCAGGTGAATGGCCTCTCCCCAGTGTGAGTACGTTGATGTCTCAGTAAATTCATTTTACTTTTATAACTCTTCTCACAGTCAGCACATTTAAAAGGTCTCTGATCAGTATGAACAAGTTGGTGTTCCAGGAGGAATGATGACTGAGTGAAACCCTTCCCACACACAGAGCAGCAGAATGGCCTCTCCCCAGTGTGAGTGCGTTGGTGTCTCAGTAAATTCATTTTA
The DNA here is from genome assembly GCF_902713615.1 of Scyliorhinus canicula. NCBI lineage: Eukaryota > Metazoa > Chordata > Chondrichthyes > Carcharhiniformes > Scyliorhinidae > Scyliorhinus > Scyliorhinus canicula. The sequence continues at coordinate 35,757 of NW_024055429.1, forward strand.
CTTTTAAAACTCTTCTCACAGTCAGCACATTTAAAAGATCTCTGATCAGTATGAACAAGTTGGTGGCTGATGAGGGAGGATGACTGAGTGAATCCTTTCCCACACACGGAGCAGGTGAATGGCCTCTCCCCAGTGTGAGTGCGTTGATGTAACAGTAAATCCTTTCTGCTTTTAAAGCTCTTCTCACAGTCAGCACATTTAAAAGGTCTCTGATCAGTATGAACAAGTTGGTGTGTCAGGAGGTGGAATGACAGAGTGAATCCCTTCCCACACTCGGAGCAGGTGAATGGCCTCTCCCCAGTGTGAGTGCGTTGATGTAACAGTAAATCCTTTCTGCTTTTAAAGCTCTTCTCACAGTCAGCACATTTAAACGGTCTCTGATCAGTATGAACAAGTTGGTGTGTCAGGAGGTATGATGACCGAGTGAATCCCTTCCCACATATGGAGCAGGTGAACGGCCTTTCCCCAGTGTGAATACGTCGATGAGTTTCCAATTCAGATGGGTAATTGAATCCCATCCCACAGTCCCTGCATTTCCACGGTTTCTCCATGGGTATTGACAAGTTATCAGGTGCAGGTGGGATCCAGATTTGAGGTCACTATCAGATCACCCGTGATGTTATTAAATGGTAGAACAGGCTCATGGGGCTGAATGTCCTATTGCTGCTTCTTGATTCCTCTGGTGCGAATGTCCTTGTGTCTCTCCAACTTGGATCATCAGTTGAAGCCTGAGTACGGTGTCTCCCTGATGTAAATGTTGCAATTGAATTTCATGCTTTGTGATTGGTTAAAGCTCAGTTCCAGCTAACTGGAAAATTACTGAAATGTCTGTGTCTCGGTGCTTTTCCAATCACAGTGATTTTCAAAATTTTTACCAAAAGACAAAGCAGACAAACATTTCTCCTTCCACATTGAAAGGCCGGTCCTGATGAATCAAGTGACTGTCAGATCTCGACATGATGTTTGCATCTGCAAATATTCTGTAAAAGGAGATTACATTGAAATATTGTGAATATATAAGACACAAACAGGCCATTCTGTCACGGATTCTGCTGCTGTCAATACTCGGCACACATCTCCGACTGTCACACCTATCAAATCTCAGCCTTTCTCCTGATTTTCGATTCCATTTTCTCTCATGTGCTTGTCCTGTTTCCTTTTGAAAACATCTCAGCATTTTCCTCAACTCCTTTCCATGGTAATGAGTTGCACATTCTGAACCTGTGATAAATAATTTTGTCCGTATTGTCCACTTGGATTTATTCGTAACTATCTTGTATTTATGACTTGTTGTTTGTTGAAATGAAATGAAATGAAAATCTCTTATTGTCACAAGTCGGTTTCAAATGAAGTTACTGCGACAAGCCCCTAGTCGCCACATTTCGGCACCTGTTTGGGGAGGCTGGTACGGGAATTGAACTGTGCTGCTGGCCTGCCTTGGTCTTCTTTCAAAGCCAGCCATTTAGCCCAGTGTGCTAAACCATGGTCAATCTCTCACATTGCCCCCCTCCATTTAATCTTTCCTGATCGCTGTAACAATCATGTTACAAACGTCATCACTGTCAATGCAGGATAGAATTCGCAAAGAGACAAACCTTTCTGTTGGGTTCAGTTTGTTGTGTGCAAATTCTCCACTTCCAATATCCTGTAAAAGGAGTTTACAAAAGCCATCACTGTCAGTCCAGGATAGAAATTCTGATCAGGCAATCGTAGTGTCTCTGGAACATTTTTTCCTTTCTTGTTCCCCCAAAGCTGTAAATCCCCGTCCCACACACTCTCCATCCTCCCTGGACTGAAATCCAAACCCATCTCACCATCTGCACCATTTCCTTTTTTCCTCCCTCTTCTCTGCCTGGGTTCAGTTCTCCAGCTCCTGTCTGCAGACTGACAATAAAATCAATGGGTCTTATTGGGAGTTTGGGGCCTCCAGCGGGTGTTTTGTGAATCCTCCCGGCCCACCAGCCAGGGTTTCCTACCTTCCCACAGATCAGAGTCCTCAGTGATTTGAGTGCAAAAGTATAAGCCCCTTATTTATTATCCCTCCCCCATCCTGTGATGTGAACCACCCTCCAGTGTGTGAAGCAGGAAGGTGCCCGTTAACCTGGGCCTGTTCCCGGGAGGGAGGGAGAAGCTCCGCAGCTGCAAACCAGGGAGCTGCAATGATGGTGAAGGGTTTGCTCCAGCTCACAATGCCCGGGGACTGATTGACGGCGGATTCAGACCAATAGGAAGCGGGGGCGGAGCTGGAAGACCGAACAAGAGCGACTGGTCCTCCAGCCAATCAGAGTGAATGGGAGGCGGAGCAAAGCCGGGGCTCTCCCTCCCTCCGCATGCGCCCGGCCACCCGGGCCTGTATCGGGGAAAAGCCCGAGCAGCTTTCGCCGGTTCAGCTGCTGTATCCGATCCTCGTATTTGGGGCCAACACGGAGTTTTTATGAAGTTTCCCGACCCATCCGCCGCCTCCATTCCTCCCTCATGACTCACCCGAGTACGATGTGACCGACTGAGGGTTTCCGCCCAACTGCTTGAATCCTGAGTTCTCAACAGTACTGCGCATGCTAGAACTCACGTGGGAGTCCGGGCTCAGCCCCGCCCCTCATTCACACCGATTGCTTGGAGAACCGCCGTGCGGTCCTCCACGCACACCCCTCTCTTCCTATTGGTCCAGACCTGCCGTCAATCACTCCTTGTGCATCATGAGCTGGAGCATGCGCAGTGCCAATGCTGGACTCGGGTGGGTTCAATGAAACCCGGTGGAGGTTCCAAACCCCAATAAGAAGTTTCCAGGCCCGGCTTTGCATCGAGCGGGGGGACAGCTGCGGCCTGCTCCCGGTTACAGGCCTGAGTTAACCGCCGCCGTCTTTATAGAGGCTGCAAACCTGCAGGGGGCAAAACATCAGAGATAGAGTTTGTTCTGAAACCAATGGGATATTGTAAAACAGGAGGTCAGGGTTACAGTCAACAACAACAACTTCTATTTATATAACACCTTTAACATCATAAATCATCACAGTCAACTTCACAGGAACATTATAAAACAAAGTGAGACACCCAGACACATAAGGAGATATTAGGACAGGTGACCAAAAACCTGGTCAAAGAGGTGAGTTTTACAGAGTCTGAAAGGATGTACGTTAGGTGGAGACGGGGAGGTTTACGGAGGGAATTCAGTGCTTGGGGCCGAGGGAACTTAAAACCATGGCGGAGTAATTAGAATCGGGGGGTGGACAAGAGTCCAGGATCAGAGCTGTGCAGATATCTCAGAGGGTTGTGGAGCTGGAGGAGATGACAGACACAGGGAGATATGAGGCCATGGAGGGATTTGAAAACAAGGGTGAGAATTGACTGGGAGCGAATGCAAGTCTCGGAGCTGCTTTTATAAAATTGTTGTTCTGAGAATGTTGGAATCAAATATATTTGATTCGATGTTCGAACTGTCCATTTATTAAATGTCCATTTATTAAAAACAAGGCAACATAGTCTAAAATGTTTCACCTTGTATAAGTTATGGAATGTGATTCACCCTAATCTTGAACGGCGTGAGAACAGGAGAACCTTCACTCCTGCCACCTCATTGCCATGGATCCAGCCCTTGTCCTTGGAGAAATGTAATGAAAAGTGTTTGTCTTATCAGACTTCTGTGTTACTTTAAAACTATGTCAATGAATTTGGAGAATATGTGTTTTTTAATGCTTAATTTTAAAACTGGGGCTTAATATTTACGCTTAAACAGCTATCTTTTACCTATATTAGGTATATTTGAAATACGTAGCTTCAACAGTTCGGCCCTTTGATAAATCGAAAGATCAAGTGAGATATATCAGAATAAGATAAAAGACATCATTAATGTGATAGGATAGGTAAAAGCGCAAAGAATAACTCATTCATATTGTCATTGCAGTTTTAAACAATAGAATGGACACTTAGCATTGCAACAAGCATTTCAACAATAATCATTAAAATTCTTAAAGAATCATTATTACAAAATAACAATTAATAAATTAATCAAATTTGATTCTACTGATTCAGTATTAATAAATTATACAATATGTTAATACAGTCAAATAATTGATTTATCAGTAACATTTCAACAATAGTATTTCATCTCAAATTCATCAATTGGGGGTGCAGTAGAGTTAGTGTGAATCATTCTGACAGTTGGTCCCCTGCGTTTAGCAAATAGTTCTTTGATACACTTAGCCCATTGGTATGTTATGTAAATGATGAATACAGCTACACAGGAGAATAGATTTTTGGATGTGAATCTGGTACATTTACAAAGCCAGTCAAATAACTGAAAATTAGTATTACGGTTAACATTTACAGATCTTAACATTGATATACTGATTTAAAATTGATATCATGATTACAAAATTCAGCAATAAACAATTAATAATAATAATTTCATGGATACAAATAAAATGATTATACAATAAGAAGTTGAACATATGATCTAGTAATAAATGGTAAAATGATGATCAAAATTGATTATGTAATTTATTAATAAATTATTAATAATAATTCACTAATAAATGAATAATAATGAAACTTTGTATTGGATGTGAATTGTCAAGTCTTTGACATCTTTTGGATTATACATAAAAGTTTGTTGAAAGGTTTAATTTTCTTGCAGAGACAAAAAGGGGCGTATAGGGTGGATAAATTGGAATGGTGCCATTCTCATCTCTGAACTTTTTATTATATTTGTCACTCAAATGGACTGGGAGTAAAAGTTGGATTGCTGCCAAATTCCCGTTATCAAGTCTCTTAGAACAATATGTTCTCTCTATGGATTTGCTTTAATCAGAGTTACTTTTCTGAAGTTTTAATTTCCAAGCTAATTCTAAACATTTATTTTAAAATATCAAACACAATAACTTATTGAATATATAACTGAACCAGTTTTGCGCTGTATCTTGGTTTTCTGTAGATGAACTAGTCAATTCTGTTAAAGGAAACACAGCTAACAAGATATGTTAATTTCTTAAAATTAATAAAGCAACATTCAGATTAATAACAGTTTTCTCAAGTTGACAGTTCTTGGCAACTTTTTAGCGATACGTGACTTGTCCCGTATCCCTGTAGCCAGGAGGCTGGCCTTCATCGTAGACCAGTCTGCAACCGTGAAATCTGAAACTCGCAAAATGGCCATCTTCAACACGAGAAAGAAATCTTCTGGAATTTTTTTTTCAAGTGAATGCAAGGCTTGGATTTATCGTTAACGGAGGAGAGGCAACGATTGACATGCCTTTGTTAGCAATTGAGGGTTTGGACTGAGGTTTGGGTAGGATCAAGTTTAAAGCTGCAAACAGTTCTGGTGGCTGTTTGGTGCTTAATTGGATCATGGCCAGCAGCATTTTGTGGTCGGTCTCAGAGTAAGATAACAGTTTGTTCTGGGGTAAAAGTGTCCTTGAGAGATAGTTCATTTGGCCAGACCCCCCTTGTGGAACCTCGATCAGTGTATTCATTGTTTTCATGTCAGTAGCAGCTTGCAATAATGTAAGATTTGATTTATTTATCACTGGTACACCTTAGCTCTTAGTTAACATCATTTTGAATTGTCCGGTTGGTGGCGCTGTTTACTTTGGAGAGTTCAGCTCATTTTTTAAAAACAGATTTGAAGTCTTTTGTGCTGTTAATTTGTCTGTCAGTAATTTGTTACGACATTTCATGGTGTCCATGTCAATTTCCAAAATACATTTTTCCTCAAGTAACTGGCAATTTTGACTTTTGATTTGCTCAGTTTCTGTTTGCAACTGTTGGTAGTTTGACTCTGATTCAACAACTTGATGTTGCAATTCTGCGATTTGAAAAGATAACAATTGAACCTTAAAGGTTTAATTTTCCAACAATGTTTTAATTTCATCATAATGCTCAAGTTTGGATTTTGCATCTCGTAATTCCTCAACAGCTGCATTAAGTTGATCTTTAGTGGACTGAAGCTCACAATCGAATTTTGTTTTTGCATTTGTCTCTTGATGTTTTTGGAGCTGTGCCATTACTGCAAAAGACCATTTCATACGTCTTCCACCGTTTAACCGTGTGGTCTTACCCCATGCCTTCTTGATATTATCAAGGGACCACTGTCCTTTGGGGATATCATATTTTGATTCAATTTTTGTGGCAACTGCAGACAGTCCAAATTGTCTACAAATCAAAGATCCAAGATCATCAATAGAGACATCCGATACAGCACGACCTCCCTTGCACGTTGTGGGAAGTAGTTCTCTTCCATTTGAAGGTTCTGAAACTACTTTAGGAGCCATGTCCACCATAAACTCAGCCTTACACCCAATATTTTGGTCGTCAACTCCTTTTGCATATCCGTGTACACTACCGTGACTATTTTTTCAGTCCCATTTTATTTTAGATTCAATGACCGGCACCTGATTGAATTAACAATCTATAAAAAGGTCCTTTCTAAGGGGTCGAAGCACTGCTTGATGCGGCTATAAGAATGGGTCAAAAATATATTTCTTACCCCATTCTAGCCGTTTTCTTCCTGGCTGGTGCCTCCCCTGTTTGCCGAACTACACCAAGTTGATGGATTTAACCATTCGGTTGTCAGCAGCACTTTGAGATTACTGGAACTCAGCAGAAATTTCAGTTAAAACTTCTCAGGTGCAAATAGGAATTGTTTATTTGTCTTCTATTGATTACAATTTGAAAGTAATTTTGAAAGGCAACTCGTAGACAATTTGAAGCTTTCAAAGAATCACAGAAATTATCTTCTTGCTGAGGCAAACAGCTTGACAATAACTTTAAAAGTCAAAGTCTGAAAATGAAATATGAATACAGGAGGCAGTGAATAGTTCAGATCAAAGTATAGATGATTCAAAAAGAGAGAAAAAAATCCAGCTAATCTTCAGCTTCAAACCAACACCACTCACAAATGGCCAAACAAAACTTTTCAGTTATACTGTTTCATATCTGTCTGAAGCCATCTAATCACACCCCAATATAATCCTAATTGGTTTGGGTTAGACTCAAACACATCTGATTTGACGGCAAGCCGTCCATCTTTAATACGCAACATTAGTTCTAATTGTTTCGTATCTGCATACTTGTGTATGTTAAAGAATGCAATGTTGTCCAAAGTTGTGCGGGTTAGGTGGATTGGCCATGCTAAACTGCCCGTAGTGTCCTAATAAAAAAGTAAGGTTAAGGGGGGGTTGTTGGGTTACGGGTATAGGGTGGATACGTGGGTTTGAGTCGGGTGATCATGGCTCGGCACAACATTGAGGGCTGAAGGGCCTGTTCTGTGCTGTACTGTTCTATGTTCTATTGTGCTTTATCAAGAACAAAAAACTGGTTGTCTGCTGGCTTAGCTATTATAACAATAAAGCCTTCATGTCTATGGCTGTTGCTACGGGTCCTGCTCTGTCCTTGGACACTGACTTGAAAAATGTATTCATTAAATCAGTTAAAGTGTCTGTTTTAATCTAGTAAAGTGAATTATGCTGGTTCTATGAAACAGTTATGTTTTGAGAGTGTTAAAATCCTTAATTTAAAATGGGTAAAACTGGGGCTTAATATTTATCCTAAATAACTATCCTCTACCTATTAGGTGTGTCAGGTAACAGTTGACTTCTACAGCTGGCATAACCGAGTGAATCCCTTCCCACATATGGTGCAGGTGAGTGGCCTCTCCGCAGTGTGAACACACTGGTGCCGAAGCAGGTGGGATGACCGAGTAAATCCCTTCCCACACTCTGAGCAGGTAAATGGCTTCTCTCCAGTGTGAATGTGCTGATTCAGTTCATCAGGATAACTGAATCCCTTCTCATAGTACTCACACTTCCAAGGTTTCCCCATGTGTCCTTGTGTCTCTCCAGGTTAGATGAATAGTTGAAATCTTGTCCACACAGAACGAGTGTGTGGTTTCTCTGCAGTGTCAACGGTGCTGTTTCCTTCCGTGTTCAAATTCCAATGTTGATGTTCAGATAGTGACAAATTGGGCAACTCTATCAGATCCCAATGATTTGGTTTCAGTTCCCTGAAGCTGATTTAAAACAGGGAAAAGGGAGTGAAGAGAACCCACAAAACCACAAAGGCAGGTTTCAAATTGAGCTGAATCAATCTGGTCATTTGTGGGGTTGTCAGTCGGAAATAGCAACCATGGAAGCTGCTGGATTGTTGTAAAATCACAACTGGTTCACTAATATCCTTCAGGGATTTGCACCTGCCACCCAGTCTGGGCCGACACAAGTCTCTGGCTTCTATGAGAGGACAGCGAGAGAGGGAGTAGGAGAGTGAGCGGGGCAAAGGACAGGAATCTTGTGTATCTACAACTCAACCAGAAATTCCCAAACCCTTGGCCCCCACAAAGATTATTGTTTAAGCAGCAAAATTTTAAAATTCTCACCCCTTTTTTAAAATCCGTCTCTGGCTGTGACCTCCATATGTCTGACAATGCCTGTGATCCCACAACCCTCCCAGATCTCTGCACTCCTCTAATCCCGGTCATTTAAGTATTCCAGATTTTCATCGCTTCACCACTGGGACTGTTCTTTCCAATCCTCAGAACCCAATCTCTGGAATTTCCCCTAAACCTCTCCAACTCTGAGCCTCACTTTTATCCTGTACGATACTCCTTAAATCCAATCTCTTTAACCAAGTTTTTGAACATCTGTTCTAATATCACCTTATGTGGTGTTGCTCGTTCTGGGTGAGTGTGCTTAACACTCAATTTGGCTCTGTTTCGTTCCTTAGCTCTAGAGTCGCCAGGTATCGTTAAGATACCGCCACAAGTTTCAAGTTCAAGTTCAGACCAATAACTCCATACACCAGTTAGTAAGTTCAAACAAGACATGTTTACTATAATAGTTATCTACTAATTATGCATATAAAACTACAAGACTAGGTTAATCCTACCACTAACAGGTCAATACTGGAATAAGGGAACTGCCGATCAGGGAACAACGGCCTCTAGCTTTGTCCTGGATCGCAGGCTTCCAATCGGTGTGGACTAAAAGGGTCAGGAGTGTCTACTCTCGTAGCGTGCGTTGTGTGACACTTAATTGGTGGTGGCTGCTGACCAAGCCTCCTCTTCTCAAGGTCTTCTGCTGCAACGGTGATCAAGGAGAGCGCTGGCTAAGAGGAGCTGGTCAAGATGAGGCTGGCTGAGAGTGCGAGCCGGGGTCGGGGTCTCTGTCTTATACCTCTCCCAGGGTCTCGCGCCCACCTGGGCGGACCCTCTATACACCCGCAATCGATTGGGTCTCTTCCCAATCGATTGATTTGAATTTACACAATAACGGGGCAGTCCCTCGATCACTGGGCAGTTCTTGGGGCTTATTGTTTTGGACTTTTCTTGGCGCTGAGAAGTCTGGCCTTCTATTCACTGTAGCGATTTGAGTTAACTTGTTTCCATTGTACCTGGGAATCACCCGGTATCGCCTCATTAGTATGCTAACTTGTTTTCTTTCACAGTGCTGCCTGGTTTCTGCAGCAGTCAGAATACACAAGTGCTTTTGCAAGCTGCTTGTTTTTGCAACATTGATCATAGAATTTACAGTGCAGAAGGAGGCCACTCGGCCCATCAAGTCTGCACCGACTCCTGGAAAGACCACCCTACCCAAGGGTAACACCCCCACCCCATCCCCATAACCCAGTAACCCCACCCAACACTAAGGGCAATTTTGGACCAATCCACCTAACCTGCACATCTTTTGACTGTGGGAGGAAACCGGAGCACCCGGAGGAAACCCACGCACACACGGGGAGGATGTGCAGACTCCGCACAGACTGTGACCCAAGCTGGAATCGAACCTGGGACCTTGGAGCTGTGAAGCGATTGTGCTATCCACAATGCTACCATGCTGCTCACTTTCCCTGCATTTTCCCTGCATTCTTTGTAATCTTCCATTTTGTGTTGGGCAGTGGCCACCCCAGGTGGCTACAGTGGCTAATATAATCAAAGCCAATAGGAGGAGGAGGCCATTTGGCCCTTCGAGCCTGCTCCGCCATTCATTACGCTCATGGCTAATCATCCAACTCCTTGGCCTAATCTCACTTTCCCCCATATCCTTTGATCCCTTCGCCCCTCGTGCTAGCCGCAGTGTCAAATGTTGGTTTGCAATGTTCAAAGCGTGATAAAAGGGGCGGCACGGCGGTGCAGTGGTTAGAACTGCTGCCTCATGCCGCCGAGGACACAGGTTCGATCCCGGCCCTGGGTCACTGTCCGTTGTGAAGTTTGAACATTCTTCCTGTGTCTGCGTGGTTCTCACCCCTACGACCAAAAAGATGTGCAAGGTAGTGGATTGGCCACGTTAAATTATCCCCTAATTTGAAAAAAGAATTGCGTACACTAAATTTATTTTTAAAAAGTGCAATAAAAATAAAACTTGCCATTGATCTGAACAATCTGATGCGCTAATAGCTACACTAACAATCAATTTAAGATAATCAGTCCAGCTCGTAACATGACTCATTGTATTTTGCTAAAAGCGACATGCTTTCATATGCAGGCACCAGTTCTCTGTAAACAAAAGGAATATGATCAAGCCTTGCAACTTTATTTGAATTACCCGAAAGCTCAAGGAACCTGTAGATTCCTGTTGATTTCTCTAGTCATGTTTCAGCCAATGAGAGTGCACTTGCGAACCAATCAGCACTCTTGACTCCTGTTGTATTAATTATGATCATTTGAAATTTGGCATTTTTCGGCTTGTCCTGATGAGTACAAAATGAAAAGCTTCAGCAACATTTCTCTCTTTTCAACAATTTTAATTTCAGTGCTAATAAGTGATTTAAGTTCTTTTAAGTTCCTTGAGAATTAAAATTGATAGTGGAGGTGTCATTGTGAAGAATGTGCAATTCGGTAAGAATCAGCAAGGATTAATCACCACTTTCTAATTGGAGATGTGAATCAGCGGAATCTTAGAGACAGTGGGGCCAGTTTAGCTCAATTGGCTATACAGCTGGTCTATAATGCAGAGCAGGTCAGCAGTGTGGGTTATTCAGGAAGGTCCGCCTTCTCAACCTTGCCCTTGGCTGGAGGTGTCATGATCGTCAGGTTAAATCACAACCAGTCAGCCTGTGGTCATTTGGATGACTTTACCTTTTACCTGGAGACAGTGTATTGTAGAGTTTGCAGCAAAGGTCCATTTTGGATTGAAGGAAAAGTTCATAAGTTTATTATTAACAAGTTATTCTTGAAAGTTCCTGAATTAAAGCAAAAAAAAATCACAGATGGTGCTTTTTAAAAGGAGCATTGCAGCCCTGACAATTAGTGACAGATCCAGAATATTAAACTCCAGCCAGTTGTAGGGATTGTTAATTTCAGCAGAAACAAACCAAATATTGTCAGATTATCAATCCTGGATGTGATTAACAACAGAATCCAAACCCTGCAGACAGTTGTGAACTCGCTGGTGTGTCAGCAGGTGGGATGACCGAGTGTATCCCTTCCCACACTCAGAGCAGGTGAACGGCCTTTCCCCGGTGTGAGTGCGCTTGTGTAAATGCAGGCTGCCAGACTGAGTAAATCCCTTCCCACACTCGGAGCAAGTGAATGGTCTCTCTCCAGTGTGAGTGCGTTGATGTGCAGTGAGGATTGATAACTGCCTGAAACTCTTTCCACAGCACGTACAAATGAATGGCTTCTCCTCTGTGTGAATTCGCTGGTGTGACTGGAGGCTGGATGAATTAGTGAATTCATTCCCACAGAGGGAGCAGGTGAATGGCCTCTCTCCAGTGTGAACCCGCTTGTGTGCACTGAGGTTGGATGAAGACCTGAACCTCTTTCCACAGGAAGTGCAGCTGAATGGCCTCTCCTCAGTGTGAATTCGCTGGTGTGACAACAGGTTGGATGACAGAGTGAAGCCCTTCCCACACACAGAACAGATGAACGGCTTCACCCCTTTGTGAATCTGCTGGTGTGACCAAAGACCGGATGGACCAGCAAAATCCTTCCCACACAAGGTGCAGGTGAACGACTTCCCCCCAATGTGAACTCGTTGATGTGCATTGAGGTTGGATGAACACGAGAACCTCTTTCCACAGGTAAAGCAGCTGTACGGCCTCTCCTCTGTGTGAATGCGCTGGTGTAACAGCAGGTGGGATGAGGTTGTGAATCCCTTCCCACACTCGGAACAGATGAAGGGCTTCTTCCCAGTGTGACTCTGTCGATGGTATTCAAGCAGGTATCGATAATTGAATCCTTTACCACAATCATCGCATTTCCATGGTTTCTCCATTTTGTTAGCCCCAATGTGACTGCGTTGATGAGTTTCCAGTCGGGATGGATAATTAAATCCCTTCCCACAGTCCCCACATTTCCACGGTTTCTCCATAGTGCTGGTAGCCTTGTGTCTCTCCAGTTTGTACAATCAGTTGATGCTTCATTTACACACAGAGCACATGTACAGTTTCTCCCCACTGTGAATGGTGATGTATTTTCAGGTTGTGTAACTGGTTAAAGCTCTTTCTACAGTCAGTTCAGTGGAACACCATCACTCAGGTGTGTGTTATGTGTGTCTCGGGGCTTTTCCAGTCTCACTGATGTTTCCACAGTCAGTTTACTGGAACACTCTCACTCGGGTGCGTGTTGTGTGGGTCTCGGTGCTTTTCCAGTCACACTGATGTTTCCACAGTCAGTTCACTGGAACTCTCTCACTGGGATGTGTGTTGTGTGGGTCTCGGTGCTTTTCCAGTCACACTGATGTTTGAAATTTTCATGCAAAGACGAGCAGACAAACATTTCTCCTTCCACTGTAAATGCCAACAGTATTTCGGTCCTGATGAATCAAGTGGCTGTGTCAGATCTCAATGTGAATTTCTGTAAATCCTCCTCTTCTCATACCTGGAAAATCAAAACTAATTCTGAACAGACAATTCTAGTTTCTCTGGGACATTTTTTCCTCTCCTGTTCCCCCAAAGCTGTAATTCCCCGTCCAGACAGGTTTAGATAAAGGATCTGGATCGGCACAGGCTGGGAGGGCCGAAGGGCCTGTTCCTGTGCTGTAATTTTCTTTGTTCACACACTCTCCCTCCTCCCCGGGCTGAAATCCAAACCCATTTCACCATCTGCACCATTTCATGTCTCCACTCTCAGCGCAGCCAATGATGGTGAAGGGTTTGCGGATCCACAAAGTGTTTCCAAATCCTCCCACCCAACGCCTGACGCTGACTCCGCTTCTCCGGGACAAAGAAGGGCCAAGGCATCAGTCACACTGTGCATGCTCCAAGCTCTTTGACACCGCGCATGCGCACTAATACGCAGCACCACAGCCGGACTGCGCATGCTCTGACTCTCAATGCCCCGGAAGTGATTGATGGCAGCTCCGGACCAATAGGGGGAGGGGTCGGGAGCAGCTGGTTCTCCAACCAATCACAGTGAATGAGGGACGCAACTAAAGCATGCGCACTGCAAGTAATGGCGATTAAGAAGCACTTCTCTGGCGAATTCACACACGCGAAGAGAGATTGTCGGTTCGGAGGGTGAGAAGGATCGGACAGCTCGGCGGGACATTTCGTAAACATGTTGTGTAAACCGAAAGGCAAAAAAGCGGACAAACCGGGTCCATTTACAACGAACAGGGCCGCAGCGCCTCATATTGGTCCCGTGTTGACGGTCACCATCTTTATTGGGGGCAACAAGCAGCAAGACGCATGCGCGATCGCCATCTTTCTTGGGGCAATGTTTTGAATGACTGGGCGGAGCTTGTTACCCATTGTTCAGAATAAAGACAGCCTGTCCATCAAACTGCATTACCCTTTCAGACCCAAGGTCTTATTTGTGAAGCAGAGGAGGAAAGAAAAATAAACAAAACCTGGCCTCCGGATCCCAGTACCTTACGGGACGCCCTGCTCCTTGTGTTTCAAGATCTGTTCAGTCACATGAATATCTGGGCAGACACTCACAACCCTGAACAAAGAAAAGTACAACAGGGACAGGTCCTTCGACTCTCCAAACCTGTGCCGATCATCATGCCCTAACTTAAAAAGCTTCTGCCCTTACCTGGTTTGCTCCCTTATCCTGGGCGGGATTCTTCCAGCCCTGGGTCGGGCTGGAGAATCCCCACGACCGGGCCATGCCCCCTTGGCGCCATTGGTGCCGACGTGGTTGGCCGGTGCGGGCCACTCTACGCGGCGGCCCGACGATTCTCAGCCTGGGATGGGCCGAGCAGCTGTAGTGAAAACGCTGAGTCCCGCCGGCGCCGTCCACACCTGCTCTCAGCCAGCAGGAACTCAGTGTGGAAAGGTCGGGTGGCAGGCTTAGGGGGGCTCTGACCCCGGGGGGGGGGGGGGGGGGGGGGGAGGAGGGCCTCCGATGAAGCCTGGCCCGCGATCGGGGCCCGCGGGCCAGCCTCTCTGTCCCCCGGCCTCTTTTCTTCTGTGCTGGCCTCTGCACTCCTGTGCCATGTTGTGTCAGGGCCGGAGTGTTGAAGGAGGCCACTGCGCATGTGCGGATCCCGCGGCGCCCAGTTCACACCGGGATCGGCAGCTGGATCAGCGTGAACCGCTCCAATGCTGTGCTGGCCACCTATAGGGGCCATAATTACTCCTGGCAGAGGCCCGTTCACGGCGTCGTAAAACATGATGGCGTTTTCGACGGCGTGGACACCCTGCCGCGGGATGGGAGAATCCTGCCAATGTATCCATCCAGATGTCTCTTCATAAATTCATAATATACAGGAGCAGAATTAGGCCATTTGACCCATTACCAATTAAAAATCTGTCTAACTCTTCCTTAAATTTACTCACTATCCCCGCATCCACTGTCCACGGCACTCTGGGGTAGCAAATTCCACAGATTCACAACCCTTTGAGAGAAGTAGTTTCCCCTCAAATCTGTTTGAAATTTGCTACCTCTTATTCTAAGATTATGACCTCTCGTTTTAGAATGCCCCATAAGACAAACGATCTGTTCCACGTCTACTTTATCCATATTTTTAGCATCTTGTGCACCTCGATTTGATCTCCCCTCATTATTCTAAACTCTAGAGAGTATAGGTCTAAACTGTTCAATCCCTCCCCATACAAAACCCCTCATCTCTGGAACCAATCTAGTGAACCTCCTCTGAACTGCCTCCAATGCCACTACATCTTTCCTCAAATAAGGGGACCAAAAGTGTGCACAGTGCTCCACGTGCAGTCTTAGCAATGCCTTGTATAGTTGCACAGTAAGAAGTCTTACAACACCAGGTTAAAGTCCAACAGGTTTGTTTCAAACAAGAGCTTTCAGAGTGCAGCTCCTTCCTCAGGTTCCTTCCTGGTGTTGTAAGACTTCTTACTGTGCTCACCCCAGTCCAACGCCGGCATCTCTACATCTTGTATCGTTGCAACACTTCCTTACCTTTATACTCAATTCCTTTTGCTATAAATGGCAACATTCCATTTTATTTCCTTATTATCTGCTGCACCTTCATGCTCATTTTCTGTGACTCATGCTCAAGGACACCCAGATCTGTTTGCATCGGAGCACCCCAAAGTCTCTAACCATTTAGATAATAAGTTGCCTTTCCATTTTTCTGACCAAAATGCATGACCTCACATTTATCTATGTTAAACTCCATCCTGCCACATTTTGGCCCACTCTCCTAACCTATCTATGTCCATTTGTAAAGTTCTTATTCCCTTATTAAAACTTACTGTCTCACCTATTTTTGTGTCATCTGCGAATTTGGTTATAGAACCTTCCATCCCTGTATCCAAGTAGTTAATATAGATTGTAAATAGCTGGGGCCCAAGGACTGAACCCTGTGGCGCCCCACTAGTTACATCTTGCCATCCAGAAAAAGAACCATTTATCCTGACTCTCTGTCTCCTGCCCATCAACCAGTCTTCTATCTAACCTAATAAATTGGATTGGATTTGTTTATTGTCACGTGTACCGAGGTACAGTGAAAAGTATTTTTCTGCAAGCAGCTCAACAGATCATTCAGTACATAGGAAGAAAAGGGAATTAAACAGAATTCAAGAAAATACATGAGAACACATAATAGGGCAACACAATATATACAATGTAACTACATAAGCATTGGCATCGGATGAAGCATACATGGGTGTAGTGTTAATGAGGTCAGTCCATTAGAGGGTCATTTAGGAGTCTGGTGACAGTGGGGAAGAAGCTGTTTTTGAGTCTGTTCGTGCGTGTTCTCAGACTTCTGAATCTCCTGCCCAATAGAAGAAGTTGGAAAAGTGAGTAAGCCGGGTGGGAGGGATCCTTGATTATGCTGCCCGCTTTCCCCCGGCAGTGGGAGGTGTAGATGGAGTCCATGGATGGGAGGCAGGTTCGTGTGATGGACTGGGCAGTATTCACGACTCTCTGAAGTTCCTTGCGGTCCTGGGCCGAGCAGTTGCCATACCAGGCTGTGATGCAGCCCGATAGGATGCTCTCTATAGTGCATCTGTAAAAGTTGGTAAGGGTTAATGTGGACATGCCGAATTTCCTTAGTTTCCTTAGTTTCCTGAGGAAGTATAGGCGCTGTTGTGCTTTCTTGGTGATAGCGTCGACGTGAGTGGACAAGGATAGATTTTTGGTGATGTGCACCCCATGGAATTTGAAACTGCTCACCATCTCTACCTCGGCTCCGTTGATGCTGACAGGGGTGTGTACAGTACTTTGCTTCCTGAAGTCGATGACCAGCTCTTTAGTTTTGCTGGCATTGAGGGAGAGATTGTTGTTGTTACACCACTCCGCTAGGTTCTCTATCTCCCTCCTGTATTCGGACTCGTCGTTATTCGAGATCCGGCCCACTATGGTCGTATCGTCAGCAAACTTGTAGATGGAGTTGGAACCAAGTTTTGCCATGCAGTCGTGTGTGTACAGGGAGTAGAGTAGGGGGCTAAGTACGCAGCCTTGCGGGGCACCGGTATTGAGGACTATTGTGGAGGAGGTGTTGGTGTTCATTCTTACTGACTGTGGTCTGTTGGTCAGAAAGTCAAGGATCCAGTTGCAGAGTGGAGAGCCAAGTCCACAAGTCCGTGGGTTCACTTTCAGGAAGGCCGATCTGACTTCGGAAACTGTGATGGTGGGTATGGGTGAATTATGGGTTGCTGGGGCACTCGATAGCGGATTGTTGGTTACCTGCTCAAACCGAGCATAGAATGCATTAAGCTCATCGGGGAGGGGTACGCTGCTGCCAGAGATACTGCTCGGCTTTGCTTTGTAGCCCGTTATGTTGTTTAGTCCTTGCCACAACCGCCAAGAGTCTGTCTGTGACTCTAGCTTAGTTTGATATTCTCTCTTGGCATCTCGGATGGCTTTGCGGAGGTCGTACCTGCATTTCTTGTATAGGACAGGGTCGTCTGTCTTGAACGCCTCAGATCTGTCCTTCAGTAGGGAGTCAATCTTGCGGTTGAGCCATGGTTTCCGGTTGGGGAACATACGTACTTCTTTCTTTGGCACGCAGTCGTCCACACATTTGCTGATGAAGTCTGTGACGGTGGTGACATACTCATTTAAGTTAGTCGCTGAGTTCTTAAATATGGACCAGTCCACTGTCTCCAAGCAGTCACGTAAGAGCTCTTCTGTCTCCTCGGACCAGCACTGCACAACCTTCTTAGCTGGATTCTCCCGCTTGAGTTTCTGCTTGTAAGCCGGGAGAAGCACAGTCTTATGGTCTGATTTCCCAAAGTGTGGTCGGGGGATGGAACGGTAGGCGCCCTTGATTTTTGAATAGCAGTGGTCAAGAGTGTTGTCGCCCCTGGTGGGACAGGAGATGTGCTGGTGGAATTTTGGCAGTACACTCTTGAGGTTGGCTTTGTTGAAGTCTCCGGCCACAATGAACAAGGCCTCTGGGTGTTCTGTTTCATAGTTGTTTCTGACTGTGTACAGTTCATCCAGTGCCTTCCTCACTTTTGCCTGGGGTGGGATGTAGATCGCTGTGATAATGGCTGAAGTGAACTCACGTGGAAGATAGTATGGGCGGCACTTTACGGTCAAGTATTCCAGGTCTGGGGGGCAGTAGGTCGCCAGGGTCACCACATCCAAGCACCAGGAGGAGTTGATGAGGAGGCAAACCCCTCCACCCTTCGCTTTGCCTGAAGATGCCGTGCGGTCCGCCCGGTGAATAGAGAAGCCTTCAGGTTGTATGGCACAGTCCGGTGAGGCGGGGGTGAGCCATGTCTCTTACTTCCCTCTGAGAGGTAAGTCTGGCGTTAAGTTCATCCAGTTTGTTTTCAATCGCTTCGACGTTTGCCAGGAGCATGCTGGGGAGAGGGGTCTTGAAACCGCGTTGCTTCAGTCTAACCTGCAGACCGCTGCGTTTCCCTCACTTCCTCGGTCGGCGGCTGCTGCTGGATGATCCTGGGATCCGATGGGAGACGTCAGCCCTTGTGGAAGGTAGGTGGCTGCATCTGGCGGGGTCCAGGGCGCTAGCGAGGTCCAGGGCGCTGTTTACATTTCCGGGGTCGCGTCTGGCAGGGTCCCGGGAGCTGGTTGAGGTAAAGGGGTTGCTGGGGGGGTGAGTTTGCGATCCGGATGGGTCCCGGCGTTCTGCGGGCGCGGGAATACCTTGCAGCGTGTTCGGGTCCTCGCGCGCGGTCTCCGTTGTTTCTGGGGTCCTGGGTCGTGGGCAGGGGCTTCCTGGGGCAGGTTGGGCTTGGTCCCATGGTCTGTTCCCTCCCTGGGCGTTCCTGGGGTCGGATCTTGAAGTCGGCACGGTGGGGCCCTAACCCCTAGCCCCATGTGATTTCACCTTGTGAATTAACCTTCTGTGCAGCATCTTATCAAATGCCTTCCAGAAGTCCAGATATACGACATCTACAAGATCTAAATCTGAAGATGCTTGTTACATCTTTGAAGATTGGATTGTCTCAGTCTTTGTGAGAAGAAACTCTATGAGCTCCTCACAGAAAAGGGGAGAAGACAGCTCTTCAAAAGGAACTAACTTGTTTGAGATACTAGAAACACCAGACACACTGTATATTTCACAAAAAGCTGGTTTATTTGACTTTTTTTCCACAATAGCAAGACCTGAGAACGGGATGGAGCTTATTAACATCAGCAGAAGAGCAATCAAATGAACATGTGGAGTCTGGGATGTCATTATCAGCAAAATCCAATCATTGTAGTTTATTGTGGACTCGCTGGTGTCTTAGCAGAGTGGATGACTGAGTGAAACTCTTCCCACACGCAGAGCAGGTGAACGGCCTCTCCCCAGTGTGAACCCGCTGGTGTGTCAGCAGGTGGGGTGAAGTAATGAATCCCTTCCCACATTTGGAGCAGGTGAATGGCTTCTCCCCTGTGTGGACCCGCTTATGTGTCTGCAGGTGGGATGAATTAATGAAGCTCTTTCCACAATCGTAGCAGGTGAACGGCCTCTCCCCAGTGTGGACCCGCTGGTGTGTCAGCAGGTTGGATGCATTGATGAATCCCTTCCCACACTCGAAGCAGGTGAATGCCTTCACTCCAGTGTGGATTCGCTGGTGTGCAGTGAGATGACAAGCTTGCCTGAACCCAGTTCCGCAATGAGAGCACCTGAACGGTCTCTCGTCAGTGTGAACACGTTGATGGCGCACCAGTTCCCTGGAACTTTTATAGCACTTCCCGCAATCTGGACATTTAAAAGGTCTCTCGTCAGTGTGAACTCGCTGGTGTGACTGCAGATCAGACGACTGAGTAAATCCCTTCCCACACTCAGAACAAGTGAATGGCCTCTCTCCAGTGTGAGTGCGCTGATGTGTGAGCAGGTGGGACGACCGAGTGAATCGCTTCCCACATTGGGAGCAGGTAAATGGCTTCTCACTAGTGTGAACTTGCTGGTGTACAGTGAGGTGAGATGCTTGTCTGAATCCAGCCCCACAATGAATGCACGTGAATGGCCTCACGTCAGTGTGAACACTTCGATGGGTCATCAGGTTCCCAGAACTTTTAAAGCGCTTCCCACAGTCTGGGCATTTAAATGGCCTCTCCCCAGTGTGAACTCGCTGGTGCTTCAGAAGGGTGGATGACAGAATGAATCCCTTCCCACACTGGGAGCAGGTAAATGGTTTTTCTCCAGTGTGATTGCGCCGATGAGTTTCCAGCTCTGATGGGTAATTAAATCCTTTACCGCAATCCTCACATTTCCATGGCTTCTCCCCAGTGTGACTGAGTTTATGTTCCAACAGACCAGATGTTTGGCTGGAACTTTGTCGATACTCCAAGTGAACAATACTTTTTCCTTCCATGTTCAAATTCCGATATTCAGGTTGCGATAAATTGGGTGACTGTCAGATCCTGATGTGATGTTTGGTTTGAGTTTCACAACTTCAAATCCTCCCCTTCAAACACCCTGTGAAATTGATATAAAACTAAAACGAGTGAGAACCGCCAAAAACACAAAGGCAGGTTGTGAAACTGAACTGATTGAATTAACACAGTTTAAAATTTGCAGTTCTGGGAATATGACCCATATGAACTCGAAACGTTAAGCGTGTTTTTCGTTTCACAGATGCACAGATTCCTTACTTGAGAAAGGACGTACTGGCGCTGGAGGGTGTGCAGAGGAGATTCACTAGGTTAATCCCAGAGCTGAAGGGGTTGGATTATGAGGAGAGGTTGAGTAGACTGGGACTGTACTCGTTGGAATTTAGAAGGATGAGGGGGGATCTTATAGAAACATTTAAAATTATGAAGGGAATAGATAGGATAGATGCGGGCAGGTTGTTTCCACTGGCGGGTGACAGCCGAACTAGGGGACATAGCCTCAAAATAAGGGGAAGTAGATTTAGGACAGAGTTTAGGAGGAACTTCTTCACCCAAAGGGTTGTGAATCTATGGAATTCCTTGCCCAGTGAAGTAGTTGAGGCTCCTTCATTACATGTTTTTAAGGTAAAGATAGATAGTTTTTTGAAGAATAAAGGGATTAAGGGTTATGGTGTTCGGGCCGGAAAGTGGAGCTGAGTCCACAAAAGATCAGCCATGATCTAATTGAATGGCGGAGCAGGCTCGAGGGGCCAGATGGCCTACTCCTGCTCCTAGTTCTTATGTTCTTATGTTCTTATGCTGCCGGATCTACTGAGTTTATCCAGAATTTTCTATTTTTATTTGAGTTCTCATTGTTCTTTTCAAATCACTCCATGACATTGTTGTTCAATATTTCATAAAACATACAGTGCAGAAGGAGATCATTCGGCCCATCGAGTCTGCACCGACCCACTTAAGCCCTCACTTCCACCTTATCCCCGTAACCCCTCCTATAACCTATAACCCATAACCCCTGAATTTCCTTCAAATTCTGCTCTTCTAATGTCCCATAAAATCTCCCTCAGTCCAGGAATAAAACATTTCTCTTGGTTTATGTTTCCTGTGTGTTAATCCTCTCCTTCTGACCCCCTGTAAAAGGCGTTTCCGCAATCCATCACTGTCAGTCCAGGACAGAATGCCACATTCTCGCCGCGCACGCGCACTGCTGCCCTGGTTAGGATGCGCATGCGCCGTCCTTCCCCTTGGCCCATGTAAAGATGGCGGCCATTAACTGGGGCCTTGCAGGGGAAATGCGGCACCGAAATTACTTCCCAAATTGATGCAAAATCAGGACTGCGAGGGTTTTCCTATGGGTTAAACACTTTCACTGAGTAATTGAAAAGTCTTCCCACCCACTCTTCCGCCTCCATTACCTTCCCAAAACTTGCCGTTTCTCATCAGTTGTGGAGAGCTCATCACTGTCTCTCCGCAGCTTCAGCACAGCTACTGCGCATGCTCAATTCACTACTGCGCCTGCGCACGCCGTTTCTCTGGCGAGGATAGAGCCCATTCTGCACAATGACGAATGCTGGGTTGGTTCTGATTCAATTTCGATTGAAACACCACACCAAGATATACAATTATGTGATCAATTGATATTTGAACCGAAGACAACAGTCCTTGAACTATATTTTTTACACATAGGTTGGTAAATACAATAATAATAATCGTTATTGTCACAAGTAGGCTTACATTAACACTTCAATGAGGTAACTGTTAAAAGTTCCGAGTCGCCACATTCTGGCGCCTGTTTGGGCACACAGAGGGAGAATTCAGAATGTCCAAATTACCTAACAGCACATTTTTCAGGACTTGTGGTAGGAAACCGGAGCACCTGGAGGAAACCCACGCAGACATGGGGAGAACGTACAAACTCAGTACAGACAGTGCCCAAGTCGGGAATTGAACCATGGACCCTGGAGCTATGAAGCAACAGTGAGAGAAATAAGTCTGAAGTTGAACCAGAAACTTAAGGTTGAAAGAACATGAAAAGTGTTTGAAGTGGCCACCAGGAAGCATCATGAAAATATGTGGGTCGGGGGGGGGGGAGGGGGGTCGGGGGGGGGGGAGGGGGGTCGGGGGGGGGGGGAGGGGGGTCGGGGGGGGGTCGGGTGGGGGGGGGGGTCGGGTCGGGTCGGGGGGGGGTCGGGTCGGGGGGGGGGGTCGGGTCGGGGGGGGTCGGGTCAGGGGGGGTCGGGTCGGGGTTGGGGGGGGTCGGGTCGGGGGGGGTCGGGTCGGGGGGGGTCGGGTCGGGGGGGTCGGGTCGGGTCGGGGTCGGGTCGGGGGGGGGGGGGGGGGTCGGGTCGGGGGGGTGGGGGGGGTCGGGTCGGGGGGTCGGGTCGGGGGGGGTCGGGTCGGGGGGTCGGGTCGGGGGGGGTCGTGTCGGGTCGGGGGCGGGGGGGGGGCCAGAGTGACCTGGTATATGATCAGGACTCACCGATCGGCAGGCCGGTCTCTCTGTCGGCAGGTCTCTGACGCCGGTCACGCACTCGTTGATGGCGCCCCCTAGCACATGGCGCCCCGGGCGACTGCCCGAGTTGCCGGTACCTTGAGCCGGCCCTGATGGTCTCTCCAGGTGTGGCTGTGCTACTGTATCAGTAAATGGTATGACAATGTGAATCCCTTTCCACTTTCAATGGTAACGATCTTTTAATGCTGTTACTTTACTAATCAGTTACCTGCTCAAACAGGACTTTTTGTCACGAGTTCCACATTTTCAACACTTCAGTTAAACTAAACAAATTATTGCAGATGATTGATATCTGCAAAAAAAAAGAGGAACTGCTGGAATTTTCAGGCAGTCTGGTTTTATCTTGAAGCGTGAAACATCATTAACACTTCAAGACTGTGAACTTTCATCCAAATTGCATCGTGTCTGTGCACAACTCTGTCAAATGTTTTTCAATCCACTGAAGCTGTCAATAAAAACTGCCCTCCACTTCACTGGAAGTGCGAGGGACACAACTGCTCAGAATTACAGAAATAAAATGGTCATTTCCTATGGGACTGCTGGTGGCTGACATCGAACAGGCTCCCAACAAGAATTATCTCAATCATAGGATCAGGGAAGAGAAATTAGGGAACATTCTCTGAACCTCATTCACACCAAAATGAACTGTGAGGAAACATTGGATAGGTTGGATTTGATGTTTGTTAAAAACAGAGGGGGCTAAGAGGAGATTTAATTGACATTGATAACTCATGAGGGCTTAAGGACCCAGGTTCGATCCCAGCCCTGGGTCACTGTCCGTGTGGAGTTTGAACATTCTCCCCTTGTTTGCGTAGGTTTGGCCCCCACAACCCAAAGATGTGCAGGGTAGATGGATTGGCCACGCTACATTGCCCCTTAATTGGAAAAAATGAATTGGGTAATCTATATTTATATAAAAAAAGAAATATTGTTGATTTCTGATAGGCCTTTTGACCCTGGTTTAGAACTATATTTCAGCTCTTGGCAGACTCTCCCCTTCTTCACCTGCTGATCTCAGGCTTATAGAAACTACTTGCGTGCTTTCAGCTTCAACCCCAGAGAGAAAACTGATCCATGGTGACACAAAATACTGCACATGCTGGAAATCCATATTTTAAACAGAAAGTTTTGGAAATATCCAGCAGATGGAGAGATAGAAAACAGAATTAATGTCTCCGGTGAGTGATCTTTTTTGAAAACTGGGAGAACTTATAGATTTAATGGTTTAAACACAAATACAGAGGAGGGGAAAGCGAGAATGAGAACAGAAATGAACATTGCCATAGGATGGAAGGCTGGAATGATTAAATGATTGGGAATGAAAAAGAAATTAAATGAAAATCGCTTTTTGTCACGAGTCGGCTTCAATGAAGTTACTGTGAAAAGCCCCTAGTCGACACATTCCGGCGCCTGTCCGGGGAGGTGGTATGGGAATCGAACCGTGCTGCTGGCCTGCTTGGTCTGCTTTAAAAGCCAGTGCCAGCCCCTGGTTGTGCATGATGGTGCAAGGCAAAAATTATTGATGATGAGACAATTAAATTAACTAAGGGGATAAGGGTGGATACAAAAGACAGATCCAGAGGAAGTATACTTGGTAAAAGCATAACAATTGCCAGCACCTATTATATGAAAAATGGAGTACTGGTTCTGAATTGTAATCATTAATATGAATGTTGCATCTAGAGGGTTGTAAAATGCCTGATTAAATATAAGGTTCTGTTCTCTGAGCTTCCATTGAGCTCCAAATGAATAGTTTGGGATGCCAAAGACAGAGGTCATACTGAGAGCGGGGCAAAGAATCAAAACAGCAGACAAGTCAATGCTCTGGATCACGGTTCCAGATGTGATGTTCCTCGAAGAATGCACTCAATTTGGATTTAGTTTCCACTGTGTAGTGGATTTAGTCTCCTCGGTGTAGAGGAGATCACACTGCGAGCAGCAAAAACAGAAAACTAAACTGCAAACAGCACAAGTTAATCACTGTCACCTGGAAATTGGATTTGGGGTCCTGGAATGTGGGAAAGGAATGAAATGAAATTAAAATCACTTATTGTCACAAGTAGGCTTCAATGAAGTTACTGTGAAAAGCCCCTAGTTGCCACATTCCGGCGCCTGTTCGGGGAGGTTGGTACGGGAATTGAACCGTGCTGCTGGCCTGCCTTGGTCTGCTTTAAAAGCCAGTGATTTAGCCCAGTGTGCTAAACCAGCCCCTGGGGGAGGTGAAAGGGCGGAGGCTGTATCTGCTCCTTGCATCAAAATGTACTGGAATGAAACAAGAACTGGAAGGTTAATTCCTATGGATAAAGTTGAACAGGCTGAACATGTTTTCTTTGGAAAATAATGAGGGATGACCAGATTGATATTTTTGAGATTATTAAAGCTTTTAACAGGATAGACACGTGGACAATGTTTCTACTTGTCGAGGGATGAAAATAGCAATATGTTAGTAAGAATAACTTCTAATGAGAAAGAAACACAGAAGGCTTCAAATATATGTAACATCTGGCAGCATCTGTGGGTTGAGAAAGAGTGAACATAAAATGTGCACTGAAACAGTGCAGCTCTGATGAAAGTTCACAGACCTGAAATGAAAACCATATGTATCTTTCCACAAACACTGCCAGATCTACTGTGTAGTTTTGACACGTTCTGCTTCTACTTCAGATATTCATCATCTGCAGGATCTTGCATTTCAGTACCCGAAGGCTGGTGGGAAATTGAAACTTGGAACATAAATTTTTTTTGCAGTCTTACCAAAAATATACGATCTAAATATTCAATGAAGGAAAACAAAACACCTGTTCTTCTTACCTGCTCGGGAAGGAAATCTGCCACCTTTACCTGGTCTGGTGTAATAATAATAATCTTTATACATGTGATTCCAGACCCACAGCAATGTGGTTGACTCTTAACTGTCCCCAAGGGCAATTAGGGATGGGCAATAAATGCTGGCACAGCCTGCACACCCATGCCAAATGAACAAGTAAAAAAGGGTCCTAGTCAGTTCACATCGAATTGTGGGATTTTATTTTGCTGTTAATTACACACAAGCCAGAATCATGCTGGAGGACTCGTGCACTTTTTCTTGCAGTATTAATTGATTTATAATTTTGTAGAGTGTCTCTCGGGCTCCAAGCGTAATCGGATCACATAACCTGATTTTCCAATGGGACACATCGCTCCCCAATGCCGGAAGAATTACCCAACCTTCAGAGCGAATCAGAATGTGCCCTATCTCCCCCCCCCCCCCCCCCACCCCCCCCCCACCCCCCACCCCCCCGACAAGAGGTCTGCGCAGACGCAATTGCCGACTGGAAATGGTACATGCGCAGCGTGGGCTCCGCCAGCCGCATGCGCAGTATGGGTGCTGCCGCCGCATGCGCAGTGTGGGTGCTGCCCCCACAGGGAGGAGATCATTTGGATTCCGCGATCAGACAGAAACAGCCGATTGTGGCCGGGTAATGGAGGGGGCGGAGTGGGTGCTGAGGCTTCATAAACATCCAGTGCAGGACTCAAAATCAAAATAAGAACTGATCGGTCCCGCATTCTCCCCAAACGGGGTGGCGGCAGCTGGCGAAAGGCCCAAAACCATTTGCACCAACTTTAATAATGTGCAGCAAGGCGCATGCGCGGTGATCCCGTCCTGTCAGCAGGAGGAGAGAATATTGTGAATTTCTCTCCTGGATTGACAGGGATGGATTCTGCAAACTCCTTTTACAGGGGGTTGGGATGGCCGGATTTACACACAACCTCAAACCAAGAGAAATGTTTGTCTCTTCTCAATGTTTATATTTGGACTGACAGTGATTGATTCTGAAAACTCCTTTTATAGGGGGTTCACAGAGTAGAAAAGAATCATAGACCACCTGCAGTGCAAAGAGATTATTCGGCACATCGAATATACACCAACCCTCTGAAAGTGCACCCTACCTAGGCCCGTTCCCCCACCTTATCCCCATATGGCCCTTAATGGGAGGATTTACACACAGCAAACTTGAACCATAACGTTTCTTCTCAATTTTTATTCCTGGACTGACAGTGATGACTTTTGCTTTACAGGACGTTGGAAGAGCAGAATTTGAAGGTGGAAAAGTCAAACCAAATATCAGATCAAAATCTGACAGTCACTCCATTCATCAGAACCTAAATGTAAGTGTATTTCTTGGATAGTCAAATCTAAAGACAATAAAGGAATGTGTGTGAACATCAGAAACATGAGACAAGACTAAGTCGGGTGATGTGAACGAGATAGAAATTCATTAAAGGCCGTGGCAGTGATATGTGGTCAGAAACCGAGCTGTGGTTTCGGAAGAGTCATCTTCCTCCACAGATGCTGCCTGACCTGGTGAGTTTTTCCTGCATTTTCTGTTTGTACTTCAGATTTCCAGAGTTTTTAACTTTTATTTTAGTTAAATATTTTTCCATGGTTGTAAACAGTCTGGTTCAGCTCAGACTGTTGTCAGGGATAGGGATGGAGTCAATGCTTAGGGTGTGGAACTTGTAGCAGGGACTGAAGACAATGATTTCAAACTTCTCATTATTTCATTGGGGGAAATTTCTGTTCATCCAGTACAGGATGTCAGATACAGTAAGAAGTCTTACAACACCAGGTTAAAGTCTAACAGGTTTGGAATCACTAGCTTTCAGAGCACTGCTCCTTCCTCAGGTGAATGAAGAGGTGGGTTCCACAACCACATATATAGACAAAGTCAATGATGCAAGATGATACTTTGAATGCGAGTATTTGCCGGTAATTAAGTCTTTACAGGTCCAGACGGTGCAACTGGAGAGAGAGATAATCATAGATTAAAGAGGTATGAATTGTCTCAAGTCAGGACAGTTCGTAGAGTTTCTCAAACTCAGGCCAGATGGTGGGGGGTGAATGTAATGTGACATGAATCCAAGGTCTCGGTTGAGGCCGTACTCATGGGTGCGGAACTTGGCTACCTTTGCTCTGAAAGTTAGTGATTCGAAACAAACTTGTTGGACTTTAACCTGGTCCTGTAAGACTTCTTACTGCCCACCCCAGTCCAGCACCGGTATCTTCACATCATGGCTGTCAGATAGATCAGGACAGTGTGTGTCTTGGATTGGAACTTGGAGGTGATGCATTTCAAATACACCTGCGATCCTGATCCTTCTCAGTGGTGAAGGTTGAAGATCCGGGAGATTCTGTCAAAGTTCTAGCTGAGCTTTAGATGCATACAGTCCATCACCGTTACCCATTCTGCTCCCAGCTTTCTCTCTCCTCCAAAAGAGGCTGATGTCTAATCTACGCTCCAACCAGTTGACAGGTTCTCTTCCCTGAAGGACATCAGTGAACCAGTTGGGTTTTGATGACAATCCAGCAGTTTTCATGGTCACTTTTTCCTAGCGCTGGCCCCACAAATGACCAGATTCATTCAGTTCAATTTCACAACCTGTCTTTGTGTTTTTGTGGGTTCTCTCTCACTCCCTATTTTCTGTTTTGAAACAATTACACAGGATATGAGAACACAATGATTTTCAGTGGGAAAACTGAAACCATTCATCACATCAGGATCAGACAGACGCCCAATTGATCGTAATGTGAATGCGATTGGAAATTGAAGATGGAAGGAAAAAACACCGTACACATTGTGGAGAAATCGTGGAAATGTGGAGACTGTGGGAAGAGATTCATTTACCCATCTGCACTGGAAACTCATCGACGCATTCACACCGGAGAGAGGCCGTTCATCTGCTCCGAGTGTGGAAAAGGATTCAGTGATTCATCCACCCTGCTGACACACCAGCAAATTCACACTGACAAGACATCATTTAAATGTCCAGACTGTGGGAAGTGCTTCAAAAGTTCCAGGAATCTGATGCTGCATCAACGTATTCATACTGACGAGAGACCATTCAGATGCTCTCATTGTGGAACTGGGTTCAGGCGATCATCATAACTGACAGTACACCGGCGAATTCACACTGGGGAGAGGCCGTTCACCTGCTCCGAGTGTGGGAAGGGATTCACTCAGTCGTCTGATCTGCTGAGACACCAGCAAGTTCACACTGGGGAGAAACCATTTAAATGCCCAGATTGCAGGAAGTGTTATAAAAGTTCTGAGGATCTAATGTACCATCAGCGTGTTCACACTGACGAGAGACCGTTCAGCTGCTCTCACTGTGCGACTAGATTCAGGCAATCGTTTGAGCTCACCGCACACCAGCGAATTCACACAGGAGAGAGGCCCTTCACCTGCTCCGATTGTGGGAAGAGATTCACTCAGTCATCCAACCTACTGAGACACCACCAAGTTCACAAGTAACTACAGTGATTGAATTTTGTTGTTAATCACATCTAGGACTGAACCATGTTCATTGGGGTCTGTTTCTGCTGATGTTGTTAAACCCCAGCCCAGTTAACAGCCAAGTTACTATTCTAGATAAATGTTAAATAAATCAACTTTGTGTTAAGTACACTGCATTGCGTCTTTTTAATATCTCTAACTCGCATTAATTCCTTTTTGAAGGGCTCTTGTTCTTCCCTGTCTCCCATTCTCACTTCCAACAAGTGTGAGGAACTCATGGCGCTACAGAGACAATCCAATCAGCTGCCTCTGCTGCTTCCCTCCCTTCCATGAGCCCACCAGGGTCAGACTTTTGTTTCTGAGCTCTGAACTCACACCTTTCTCCAGTTTCTCTGCCATCCTCTGTCGTGTCCTCTCAGTGCTCTTGTCCATGAGTTCCACCTTCTGCTGTATTGACCCTATTCTCAGGATTACTGATCACCCAACTTCCCCGTGTTAGCTGATAATGTCAACGGGTCTCTCTCTCTTTTGGTACTGTCCCTCTCGCCTTTATCACCGTCATTATCCACCTTAAAAAGGATCTATTCTCGGCCCCTCCTATTTCCCATCTACACGCTGCCACTAGGTGACATCATCCAAAAGTACCGTGTTAGTTTTCACATGTACACTGACAACACCCATTTCTACCTCACCCCCATTCCTCCACTGTTACTAAATGATCAAACTGCTTTTCCCATATCCAGTACTGGATGAGCAGAAATTTGGATTAAAAATTGGGAAGGCCAAAGTCATTGTCTTCAGTTAGCACTATAAATTCAGTTCCCTAACTACCGTGTCCATCCGTATGAAGTAATACTGGAATAGATTTCCCTCTGTTTGTCAAGCCAGGAATCTTTATTTTTAAGCAAGACAGAGAGACACACACACAGCTATTCTTGTAATATGGAATACATTTCTGATGATTTTATTAGGTTATTAGTCAGTGATTTCTGACAGATCTTCCCACCTTGAAGAGGGATTATCCTTATTAACGTCTCACAATCTGATTTCTGTTTCACCCAGCTCTTTCTAAACTACAAGCTTTTTTCCTAATTTCTTGTTACATTCCATAGATAACATCTAAAGTTCCTGAAATGATCAGAAACAGCAACACAAACCCTTGAGCTGCAACCTAGACTACTTGTAAAAAAATTTCCAGCAAAATGTGATCATTATTGACTGTGATTTATCCTCCCCACCTGCACTCCATCTCTCACAATTCTAGATTATTGGCATCGGAAACACATCCAGTTCAAACAAATATTCAGGCACAAATTTCAAAGATTCTCCAGCCCCCTGTTCACCTGCATCCACCTTGTGAATATTTTCTAAATCCAGATCCTATATCCCTCTTTAATTTAATTTCACTCCCTCTGATAGATTCCAGTGAGTTTAATTCTGTCCTGATTGTTTTAAAGTCAGATTCTCTGTGCAAGACATGTCAATGTCTTGACAATTTAAAATGCTCTCTCATTCTATGTTAAGCACTTCATGTTGTTCTGTAGTGGAATAGCTGAACATGTCGGGGACTGTTCTCCCGTGCAGGGTCACCATGTGTTTCCACATGTAACATCACATCTGCACACACACATCTGTATCCCAAAAGGATGTTCCATGTACCATCTGATACAGCTCACTCATGGATTTTCAAACGATGTTTAAAAGATGAAGGTCTCTTAAAAGATGAAGGATCCACTCTGTAATGTTCCAATGCTTTCAGGTAGTGACCAGACTGTCAGATTCCATTACTGTTAAATGCAGAAGCCAGGCTACAAACATCTCCAAGTGAAAACTATCACTCACTTGTCTCATCTACACTTTCCTAATTTCCACTAGAATGTACGCAGAAATACAGTTTGTCTGTTCCGTTGAATTAGACCCACAGAATTATTCCAATTCCCAATCGCTGGTGTGATTTTATTTTCTTAGATTAAAATGGGGCTTCCAGGGCGGCACTGTGGCGCAGTGCTTAGCACTGCTGCCTCATGCCGCCGAGGACCCGAGTTCGATCGCAGCCCCGGTCCACTGTCCGTGTGGAGTTTGCACATTTTCCCCATGTCTGCATAGATCTTACCCCCACAACACAAAGCTGTGCAGGGTAGGTGGATTAGACATGCTAAATTGCCCCTTAATTGGAAAAACATAATTGGGTACTCTAAATTTATTAAGAAAAAAGAAAATGGTGCTTCCCATTCTATCTGTTTCAGGACAGTGCGGAAACTTTACTGTCCAATTAAACACTCACATCATCCGGTATTTTTAGATCAGAGACAGAGGTACAGATCGGTTTGGGGGTAACTCTCATCTCCCATTTTCAGGCACTTTGTCTTGAACGATAACAAATGGGATGAAGCCAAATCTTTAAAAAACCTTTAAACTTTAGTTTAAATTCTCACAGCGATGCTTGACTAAAAGGGTGAAGCAAACATTCACAAATGGACACAATAGTGTCAACTTTACATAACTTTATTTCCAGATTAAAGATGAACAAGACACCATTTTGATCTTTGTTTTTCCAATTATTTTGATATTTTTTCTCAGTCTTGCCAAGATGTTTTGTTTTCTTTTTTCAGGTGACTTTCCCGATCGCTGTATTGTAACTGAGGAAAAATCAAACTAAAAAAGTTAGCTTACGTGGATAAACGAATGCTTCAACCTTCTTAGACCAAGAAGTGTTAAAGAGAGTGGAGCTTCCCACAGCTTGTTTGCTCCGAAACATAACTTCAAGGCTGACGTTTATCTTCAGAGATTGAGACGTTTTGGTGCCTTTTCCAATTGCACCAGTTAATCACATCAAATCCAGTATTTTTCAGAGGCAATTCACATTCTGTGATGTCGGCTGATCCAGTGATTATTTCACACATTCTCCCCATCTTTTACACAACTGTCTTGGTTACTTTCACATGATGCAGTGTTCTCGGTGTTGGGTTTATGTAGTTCATCAGGTCGGCTTTGCTTTTTGCTTCAATGACAGATGACATCTCTGCTGAGTGGCTCTCAAACCAGTCTTTGTTGTGGGTTCCACCTTTACCAAATGTTGCTGCTGCTGTGTCAGAAATGATTCAACTCAGCAACTTCCAAACTTCATCAATATCAATGTTGATTGTTGAATCTTGTGTCTGTGAAATAATTCACTGTTTTGTTTCAGATTCCTTGATAATTTATGTGGACGTCAGCAAGAATTGTCAGCAAGGATTAATCAGCACTTTCTAATCAGAGATGTAGAAAATTGGAACAAGGTGTAATTTCAATGGAGGAGTTGGGCAAATTCTGCCCATCAAAACCCCCCAATATGCCAATTAAAATTCACCACTGGGGTGACCATTTAAAATTAACTCTCTCCTGAAAGTGGGAGAGACAGAATGTGTGAGAAACAGCTCCTCCAATCAGATTCAGTCTCTCCCAATCTGGCTGCTCCTCCTGTTCAGGCCTGGATGTGATTTACAGGAAGGTCCACTCATTGCAGTTACTTGTGAACTCGCTGGTGTCTCAGCAGAGTGGATGACCGACCAAACCTCTTCCCACACACAGAACAGGTGAATGGCTTCTCCCCAGTGTGAACTTGCTGATGTCTCTGAAGGGTACATGTCTGATTGAATCTCTTCCCACACACAGCGCATGAACATAGAACATAGAACAGTACAGCACAGAACAGGCCCTTTGGCCCTCAATGTTGTGCCGAGCCATGATCACCCTACTCAAACCCACGTATCCACCCTATACCCGTAAACCAACAATCCCCCCCCCCTACTCCCTAACCTTACTTTTTATTAGGACACTACGGGCAATTTAGCATGGCCAATCCACCTAACCCGCACATCTTTGGACTGTGGGAGGAAACCAGAGCACCCGGAGGAAACCCACGCACACAGGGGGAGGACGTGCAGACTCCACACACACAGTGACCCAGCCGGGAATCGAACCTGGGACCCTGGAGCTGTGAAGCATTTATGCTAACCACCATGCTACCCTGAGAATGGCTTCTCCCCAGTGTGTGTGCGCTGATGTACAGTGAGGTTAGATGATTGTCTGAACCCAGTCCCACAGTGAGAGCATCTGAACGGTTTCTCGTCAGTGTGAACACGTTGATGGGACATCAGCTCCCCAGAACTTTTATAGCCTTTCCCACAGTCTGAGCATCTAAAAGGTCTCTCGTCAGAGTGAACTCGCTGGTGTCTCAGCAGGTGGGCTGAAATGGTGAATCCCTTCCCACACTCGGAGCAGATGAATGGTCTCTCCCCGCTGTGAACCCGCTGGTGTATCAGAAAGTGGGACGAGGTAGTGAATCCCTTCCCGCATTTGGGGCAGATGAACGGTCGCTCCCCAGTGTGAATTCGCCGATGAATTTCCATCCTAACTGGATAGTCAAAACCCTTCCCGCAATCCTCACATTTCCACAGTTTCTCCTCAGTGTGACGATGTTTGTTGTTCGACCGGTCGCATCGGCTGAAGTGTCGTCCAAACACATAACATGTGGACAGTTTCTCCTCACTGTGATCGGTGCTTTTTCCTTCCATGTTCAAAATCCGATCATATTCAGGTTATGGTAAATTAGGCGAATCTGTCAGATCCTGATGTGATGTTTGGTTTCAGTTTCCCGACAGAAAGTCCTCCCCTTCCAATACCCTGTGAAATTGAGTTAAAACAGAAAAAAGGGAGTGAGAACTCACAAAGACAGCTGATGAAATTGTGTTGAAACAGGTCATTGGTGGGGTCGAGGTAGTGGCCAGGGAGACAGATTTTACATATCTACAATTGACCAGAACCTCCCAAACTGTCCCCCTCCACCACCTCGATGGACTGGGGTGGCAGGTATATGTGAACACCTTCACCTCCAAATTCCTCTCTAAGTCACACACCATCCTGACCTTTAGAATTAGAACAGTACAGCACAGAACAGGCCCTTCGGCCCTCGATGTTGTGCCGAGCAATGATCACCCTACTCAAGCCCATGTATACCTATCCCAGTAACCCAACAACCCCCATTAACCTTATTTTTAGGACACTAAGGGCAATTTAGCCTGGCCAATCCACCTAACCCGCACATCTTTGGACTGTGGGAGGAAACCGGAGCACCCGGAGGAAACCCACGCACACACGGGGAGGATGTGCAGACTCCGCACAGACAGTGACCCAGCCGGGAATTGAACCTGGGACACTGGAGCTGTGAAGCATTTATGCTAACCGGCATGCTACCGTGCTGCCCCGTCTGACATTCAGGCTGAAAGAGCAGAAACTTCCTCCAGTCAAACATGTAGAATTAGGCCATTGTCTTCAACCCTCAGTGCAAACTCCATTCCCTACTCACTGACTCCATCCCTCTTCAATCTCCACGACAATCTACATTCCCTACACACTCACTCCATCCCGCTCCCTGGGAACTGTCTCAGGCTGAACCCTGGCTGACACCCAACACAAAATATTTCACCCAAGGTGAGTTTTCAACTATATATCCACAAGACTATTTTCACCTCAGTAACATTGGCCGACTCCACTTAATGCGAAAGGACAAAACCTAACCGTCTACGTTTTTGTGAAAAAAGAGTCTTGTTGCATTTCTTATGTTCAAACTGGATTTTTTGGGTGAACAGCAACCAATAAGACGGCCAACCCTCTGCCTATGAGTCAGCAGAATAAAAATATTAACTTCTCCGATTTGGAAATGTCTCACTCATAAGGTGCATCTGAAGAGCTTCTATCAGACCATCCGTGAACTGCACTGTCCCAACATCAGAGGGAGCTACCAGAGGCCATTTGACAAACTGCTGCTAACAGAGTCTGTGAGTGTCTTCCCAAACCCTGAACAGACAGCACCTCTCTCTGCCTATAATGTCAGAGAGGATATCAGCCTGGAACACAAAGGCAACTGCCAGACACTTGTGATGAATGAAGCAGATGTTTATACACATAGAGCTGGAATCTCCACCACTCACAGCGGGGTCGCTGATGTAGTGGAGAATCGGAAAATCGGTATTGGCGTTGGGCGCCGATCCAAGCGTGATGCTCTGACAGCCACCCTGCTGATGGCGGGATTAGGCCTCATGCTTGCGCGCTAACAAGAGGACGTAAATAATACAAATGGGTCTTAATGACCGATTAGAGTCAATGGCTGAAACTCAGTCAGCAAGAAGTTGGAGTATTTTAAACATGACCCTATGAAGATCTTCCCAGTGATGTTAAGGACTGAAATGTCTTCATAGTTGTTGTAATCTCATCCGTCATTGCTGGTTGTATATAGATAGATAGATAGAATAATTAGAACAGTACAGCACAGAACAGGCCCTTCGGCCCTCGATGTTGTGCCGAGCAATTATCACCTCTCCTCAAACCTACGTATCCACCCTATACCCGTAACCCAACCACACCCCCCCCCACCCCCCACCCCCCCCCCCCCCACCCCCCCCCCCCCAACCACCCCCCCCCCCCCACCACCCCCCACCCCCCCACCCCCCACCCCCCCCCCACCCCCCCCCCCCCCCCCCACCCCCCCCACCCCCCCCCACCCCCCCCACCCCCCCCCCCACCCCACCCCCCCCCCCCCCCCCCCCCCCCCCCCCACCCCCCCCCACCCACCCCCCACCCCCCCACCCCCCCCACCCCCCCCCACCCCCCCCCCCACCCACCCCCCCCCCCCCCACCCCCCACCCCCACCCCCCCCCCACCCCCACACCCCCCCCCCCCCCACCACCCCCCCCCCAACCCCCCACACCCCCCCCCCACCCCCCCCCCCCCCCCCACACCACCCCCCCCCCCCCCCCCACCCCCCCCCCCACCCACCCCCCCCCACCCCCCCCCCCCCCCCCCCCCCCCCCCCCCCACCCCCCCCCCACCCCCACCCCCACCCCCACCCCCTTAACATTACTTTTTAGGACACTACGGGCAATTTCGCATGGCCAATCCACCTAAACCGCACATCTTTGGACTGTGGAAGGAAACCAGAGCACCCGGAGGAAACCCACGCACACACGGGGAGGACGTGCAGACTCCGCACAGACAGTGACCCAGCCGGGAATCAAACCTGGGACCCTGGAGCTGTGAAGCATTTATGCTAACCACCATGCTACCATGCTGCCCCTTGTATATATTGTGATGATGTTTGCATCACGCATATGGAATGGTTCCTGTCACCTACCAGAGATGAAGGAGGTCATGAAGGTGTGGCAGTCGATGGTACTTTCCGTAGTTGAGTAGTTCAGTTGGAATTCCATCCTTGCCGGGCACCTTTCTGCTTGCTCAGCAATCAATGGCCCTATTCGGCTCAAATGATGAGTGTTCCTTGTCCAACTCACTGTGACAGGAAGCTGCAGGAGAGTCAAACAGAGACTGGGAGATGTCCGTCTCACAGGGGGACAGCTCACAGTCATGTTCAACCCAGCGGGAAATCTGGTTACTTCTGTCGGTGAGATCTTCACCACCTGCCAATTTCAGCCGGGCAACTTTGGTGATGGTCGGATGAAGCGTCCTCTTGATCTTATCACACAGAGATTTCCATTGTCACAGGCAGTCTGGAATCATTGACACCAGCTTATCCAATGTGTATTTACAGAGTGTGTCCCTGATTTTTACACATCTGTCGTGGCTATTTTCACATGATGCAACTTAATTCCCTAATGGACAGAAGTCAGCAGGAATTGTCAACAAGGATTAATCTGCACTTTCTAGTTGAAGTTGACAACCAGTGCAGCATTTGCTGACACTGATTTGCATCAGAGATCTATTTAGGATTGAAGTACAAATTCATAATTTTACTGTAAATGTGTTCCGATTGAGAGTTTTTGAATTGAGGAAGATCACAGGTGGGGCTTTTAAAAAGGGGCATTGCAGCCCCGAAAATCAGTGACATCTCCAAATATTGAACTGCAGCCAGTTATAGGAACTGTCAACATCAGCAGAGTCAAACCAGATATTGTCAGACTATCAATCCTGGATGTGATTAGCAGCAGCAAAACAGCAGATTCCAGTCCCTGCAGTCACTTGTGAACTCGCTGGTGTCTCAGCAGGTGTTGTGACTGAATGATCCCGCTCCACACAAGGTGAACCATCTTCCCCTGTTGTGATCCCACTGATGTGTCAGCAGTTGGGATGACCAAGGGAATCCCTTCCCACACACGGAGCAAGTGAACAGCTTCTCCCCAGTGTGAGTGCGTTGGTGCTCACTAAGGTCAGCTGACTGACTGAAACCCTCTCCACAGGTGATGCACCTGAATGGATCCTCATTTGTGTGCATTTGGTGATGTGTCTGGAGGGTGAATATCTGAGTGAATCCCTCCCTACACACAAAGCAAATGAATGGTTTCTGACCCGTGTGAATTCGCTGGTGTACAGTGAGCATGGATAATGACTTGAATTTCTCTTCACAGGTTGTGCAGCTGAATGGCTTTTCCTCAGTGTGAACTTGTTGGTGTGATCGAAGGGCAGATAACTGAGTGAATCTCCACTCAAACACAGAACAGATGAAAGGCCTTTCCCCAGTGTGAACACATCGATGGATTTCCAGCTGGGATGAAGAATTGAATCCTTTATCGCATTCCTCACATTGCCACCATTTCTCCATGGTGCCAGTTTCCTTGTATCTCTCCAGTTTCGACAATCAATTGAAATGAAAATGAAATGAAAATCACTTATTGTCACGAGTAGGCTTCAATGAAGTTACTGTGAAAAGCCCCTAGTCGCCACATTCCGGCGCCTGTCCGGGGAGGCTGGTACAGGAATCGAACCGTGCTGCTGGCCTGCTTTAAAAGCCAGCGATTGAGCTCAGTGAGCTAAACCAGCCCCTTTGAAGCCCAATTGAAGCTTTGTCCACACACACAGGACACAATTACGCTTTTTTCCCTCTGAGAATCGTGTAATGTTTTTTACAGGCTGTTTAAAGCTCTTTGTACAGTCCATGTACTGGAACCTCTCACTCCAGTGTGTGTCTTGATGCTTTTCCAGTCACAGATGTTTCAACTGGTGTCGTACAGACAGAACACACAAACATTTCTCCTTCCAAATCAATTACTGATGATATTCAGGCCGTGGTGAGTCAGTGACTCTGTCAGATAATGCTGTGATGTTTAGTTTGAGCTTCCTGTTCGTAAATCCACCATTCTCATGCCCTGGAAAAGGAGTTTACAAAATTATAAATAGAGAAGTTCTGAATGTACAATTCTTTAGCACACTGGGCTAAATCGCTGGCTTTTAAAGCAGACTAAGGCAGGCCAGCAACATGGTTCAATTCCCGTACCAGCCTCCTCGAACAGGCGCCAGAATGTGGCGACTAGGGGCTTTTCACAGTAACTTCATTGAAGCCTACTTGTGACAATACGCAATTAATATTATTATTATTATTGACGCCACTGTCGAGGTGACAGAGAATTGCGATTAAAAAAAAAAAATTTAGAGTACCCAATTTATTTTTTTCCAATTAAGGGCCAATTTAGCGGGGCCAATCCACCTACCCTACACATCTTTGGGTTATGGGGGCGAAACTCACGTAGACACGGGGAAAATGTGCGAACTCCACACGAACAGTGACCCAGAGCTGGGATCGAACCTGGGACCTCGGCGCTGTGAGGCAGCAGGGCTAACCACTGCACCACCACGCTGCCCTGAGAATTGCAATTTGCCGTGAAATTGGTGCCTGCCACAATTTCAGAGTCGGAACCGATTTGCCACCCAATCTCGTTTCGCGATTCCGGTGTCGGCTGACAGAGAATCCCGCCCTGTTCAATAACTGGTTGTCTTCACAAAGGAGGTAGATACTACCCAGGCCAGACTAGAACGCCCTGGCCCTAATAGGTTTAAAATTGATAATGAGGAAGTGGTGAAGTGAAAATGTATATTTCAGGGGTCCTGAAATGATTCCCCAGTCTTTCGTGGAGGTACCAGACTGGAGAATTACAAATCTTATGCCTTTATTCAAAAAGGGTTGTAAGGATAGCTCCAGCATACAGACTAACTAGTTTAACACCAGTTGTTAGGTCTGTTTCACAAATCAATTATTCCAGATAGAATTAATAGTCATGTGGAAAAATGAGGGCTAATTTGGAAGAAGCAGCATGGATTTCTAAACAGGAAATTATGTTTAATTAATTTGCTGGAGTTTTTTTGTGGAGGTAACCAAAAGGATTGACGAGGGTATTCTGTTGATGTCATGTACATGACTTTCAGTCGGCATTTAATATAATGCAACACAACAGACTTGTGAGAAAAATTGCAGTGCATGGAACAAAAGAGACAGTAGCAAAGTGGATACAAAAGTGGTTGAATACTAGGAAGCTGAGAGTAACAGTCAATGGATATTTTTCAGGCTGGAGGAATGTTTGTAATGGTGTTCCCCTGTGGTCGGTGTTTGGATCCTTGCTTTTCCTGGCATATATTCATGATCTAGATTGATGTTCTGCAGGGGACAATTTCAATACTTGCAGATGACACAAACTTGGAAGTATTACAAACTTTGAAGAGTACAGTGTAGAGTTTCAAATTGGACAATGGCAGGTTGGTGGAGTGAGCAGATGGGCGACAGGTTGAATTCAATGTGGAAAAGCGTAAGGTGATACATTTTGGGAGGAAGAACATGGAGAGACAATATAAAATAATGGGTAAAATTCTGAAGGGGGTGCAGACGCAGTGGGACCTGGGTGTATATGTACAGAAGTCATCAAAGGTGACAGGATAGATGAAGAGGGCAGTTGAAGCATATACTATTCTGAGCTTGATTGATAAGGGCATAGACTACAGGAAAAAGCTGGTTGTGCTGAATTTGCACAAGACACTAGTTAGACCTTAGCTGGAATATTGTGTACAGTTCTGGGCGAATGACTTCTTCCAACTAACCAGGGGAGACCCAGGAATAGGTAATAACAATTTAATCATAATTCAAGCATTGAGAGAACTATCATAGAGAAAGTTCTGGAGTAGCATCTTCCCTGATACTCTTTGGCTTTCCCATTTCAATGTTAATATCACCTGGCTGGAGTGGGTGGGGCAGGGGGTGGGGATCATACGTCAAGAACCAATTTTCAGCCTGGACACAGTCCATAAGCACGGCGACCATCCACATCGAGTTCCAGTTGGGAAAAAATCAAGCACAGTATTTATTCATTTATTTTCATTTTGTACCTGACACATTTATCTCCATGGTAACACAGATACTGTGCTTCCTTCCCTCATTTGTGAATAAAAGACTTGTTCCTCCAAATTTATCCAGATCATCATGTGGAACTTCCCAATTAGTCTTCCTGTCGCATGGTGGGATGAGTTTGGACACAGGTTCAGGTGTTGACGAATATCCTGGGGGTTCCTCAGCCACCAGTAGTAATTATGAACATATGGAGGACATGAAGGAGCAACACTTCCCAATCTGATCCCGAAACAAAATTAATTCTTTTGCAAGACATCAAGATGTAATGCATGTCAAATTAGAGCTATGTTGTGATAGAAAACCTCATCATGTAGGATGGGTGAGACCTTACTTGCTGTGAGGACTGAGGGAACATCTTTGCGATGGTGTACCACCTCTGCACCATCACATCAGGGTCCGGGTCCTGACAAGTTTTAAAATCAGCTTCAACTGAAGTCTGTCATACCGGAGCCAATGATTGTGTTTTGACTGTTGGGTGGATCCCATGAATCCCCTCTGGAGCAGATTTCCTGGTGTGTCAGCCTGCCTGTTTATTAGCATCACCCTCTTCACTAACTCCTGCTGCTGATGTACCTTCACCTTACAAATAACAATTTGTCCTGGGCACTTACCAGCAACATCCCAAATCATTCAGAGTTTGAATTGCAGCGTGAGTGATTTCCTTTTGGCTGTGCAGACGCTGTGTGGTTTTTTTTGCTAGAGAAGTATGTTTTCAGCAAGGGAGTTACAGCTAATGGAGCTTTCAGAATAGTTGGTAATTTTTATCAGGAACGATTTCAATGACAGTGATTATGATGATGTCCTGAGATTTCTGGGCTAAATACTGTCATGGGTATTTAATGAGGATACTACATCTGTTATTGGGAATCAAATACACAACAACCATACTGATCATCATAATACCCAGATTTGACAAGGTGAAAATAGATAAGTCCCCGGGGCCGGATGGGATTTATCCTAGGATTCTCTGGGAAGCCAGGGAAGAGATTGCTGAGCCTTTGGCTTTGATTTTTAGGTCATCATTAGCTACAGGAATAGTGCCAGAGGACTGGAGGATAGCAAATGTGGTCCCTTTGTTCAAGAAGGGGAGTAGAGATAACCCCGGTAACTATAGGCCGGTGAGCCTAACGTCTGTGGTGGGTAAAGTCTTGGAGAGGATTATAAAAGATACGATTTATAATCATCTAGATAGGAATAATATGATTAGGGACAGTCAGCATGGTTTTGTGAAGGGTAGGTCATGCCTCACAAACCTTATCGAGTTCTTTGAGAAGGTGACTGAACAGGTAGACGAGGGTAGAGCAGTTGATGTGGTGTATATGGATTTCAGTAAAGCGTTTGATAAGGTTCCCCACGGTTGGCTATTGCAGAAAATACGGAGGCTGGGGATTGAGGGTGATTTAGAGATGTGGATCAGAAATTGGCTAGTTGAAAGAAGACAGAGAGTGGTAGTTGATGGGAAATGTTCAGAATGGAGTTCAGTTACGAGTGGCGTACCACAAGGATCTGTTCTGGGGCCGTTGCTGTTTGTCATTTTTATAAATGACCTAGAGGAGGGCGCAGAAGGATGGGTGAGTAAATTTGCAGACGACACTAAAGTCGGTGGAGTTGTAGACAGTGCGGAAGGATGTTGCAGGTTACAGAGGGACATAGATAAGCTGCAGAGCTGGGCTGAGAGGTGGCAAATGGAGTTTAATGTGGAGAAGTGTGAGGTGATTCACTTTGGAAAGAATAACAGAAATGCGGAATATTTGGCTAATGGTAAAATTCTTGGTAGTGTGGATGAGCAGAGGGATCTCGGTGTCCATGTACATAGATCCCTGAAAGTTGCCACCCAGGTTGATAAGGTTGTGAAGAAGGCCTATGGTGTGTTGGCCTTTATTGGTAGAGGGATTGAGTTCCGGAGCCATGAGGTCATGTTGCAGTTGTACAAAACTCTAGTACGGCCGCATTTGGAGTATTGCGTACAGTTCTGGTCGCCTCATTATAGGAAGGACGTGGAAGCTTTGGAACGGGTGCAGAGGAGATTTACCAGGATGTTGCCTGGTATG
Source organism: Scyliorhinus canicula (assembly GCF_902713615.1). Lineage (NCBI taxonomy): Eukaryota > Metazoa > Chordata > Chondrichthyes > Carcharhiniformes > Scyliorhinidae > Scyliorhinus > Scyliorhinus canicula. The sequence continues at coordinate 77,896 of NW_024055429.1, forward strand.
GAGGGAAAATCTTATGAGGAAAGGCTGATGGACTTGAGGTTGTTTTCGTTAGAGAGAAGAAGGTTAAGAGGTGACTTAATAGAGGCATACAAAATGATCAGAGGGTTAGATAGGGTGGACAGCGAGAGCCTTCTCCCGCGGATGGAGGTGGCTAGCACGAGGGGACATAGCCTTAAATTGAGGGGTAATAGATATAGGACAGAGGTCAGAGGTGGGTTTTTTACGCAAAGAGTGGTGAGGCCGTGGAATGCCCTACCTGCAGCAGTAGTGAACACGCCAACATTGAGGGCATAAAAAATTTATTGGATAAGCATATGGATGATAAGGGCATAGTGTAGGTTAGATGGCCTTTAGATTTTTTCCATGTCGGTGCAACATTGAGGGCCGAAGGGCCTGTACTGCGCTGTATCGTTCTATGTTCTATTTATTCACAGACCTCAGGCAGTCTAACAGTGGTGTTGCTTTGGTAGGTCTATTGGACTCGGCCTCTTCCCTCTGATAGGAGTATGAAAGGGTCTTTCATACTGCAACATTCCAGCCAAATGAGAATTGTGAAATTGCAGGATATTAATGCCTTTATTTTGTAACCCCATATTTCATCTACTCTATCACACCAGGATTCTCCCTTAACGTGACCTATTGTTAATAATGTCACTGTGGTTTGTGTGGTCTGTCAATTGTTGAATTAATTCAATCAGGTGCTCTGTGTGCATAACTAATGGTGAACACTTAATTGTATAATAAATTGGACAATCAATTTTTCCACAGGGGTGAATGTGACTGTGAACTATCCAACTGGAAAACTATTTCCATTAATCACTCGGATTACTACAGCAGATATACATTGCTCTGACTCTGCCAGCAGGGCTGTGTGAATAATTGGATAGATCTTCCAAAGAGCCAGTCGAGGTATAATGGGCCGAATGACTTTTACTTGTGCAGTATGATTTTGTAAAACAGTGAGTATTCAGAATCAGAGATGGAGAAGGAAAAAGAGGAACCAGTGACTGCGATTGAACCCAGTCAGAGTCAGCAACGTCGGAAGAGGGATGAGAGAGGAAATAGTATAAAGCTTTAAAAACTGCATGGTCGCACAGGAGAACTTTGACAAATGGAGCATAGGAGATCACCAATTCAAAATGTATGACATTTTTAGATTAATTTATCTCAAATGGTAACAAAGTTATATTGTATTAACTGGGATGTTGCAATGGTGCGGATATTACCCAGCAATCCCCTTGATGTGAATGTGCTCTATTCACTCTATATGAGCACAGTACGCAGGCGTAGAGCTCTATTTGGTGCATGCGCAGTGCCATTTTGCCCGGAGCCCTGCGAGTGCGGAAGCGGTTATTTGGGCGGGTGAGTCGGCGAGGCGGCGGGAGGAATGGAGCCGGGAGTCGGGGCTGGGGGGAGAGGAAGCTTCATAAACGCCCGGTGAAGGCCCACGGCCGAAATAAAACCCTTCAGGTCCCGAGTTTGTAGCTGCGGGGCTTTTATCCGGATGAGGCCCAGTTCGATTGCCGCCATCTTTGTTCAGCGGGGAGCAGAGCGCATGCGCGGCCATCCTGGCATCCTTGATCACAGAATCCCTGGAGCGCAGAATGAGGCCATTCGGCCCATCAAGTCTGCACCGACCCTTCGAAAGAGCAGCCTACCTCGGCCCACTCTTCACTTTATTCCCACCTGACCTGTGCAAGGAAACCAGAGCAGCCGGAGGAAGCCCACGCAAAAACGAGGAGAATGTGCAAACACCACACAGTCACCCAAGGCCAGAATTGAACCCGGGTCGCTGGTGCTGTGAGACAGCAGTGCAAAACACTCTGCCACTGTGCCGGGATTCCAGGGGCCAGGAGAGAAAATGTATGACTCATTGATTGAAAGGTCTAGTTTACGGGCACCCTCTTTAGATGCGGAAAGGTGCTGCAGGGCACACAATAATAATTTTTAAAAATTTATTGTCACAAGTAGGCGTACATTCACACCGCAATGAAGTTATTGTGCAAATCTCCTTGTTGCCACATTCTAGCGCCTGTTCGGGGACATGAGGGAGAATTCAGAATATCCAATTCATTTAACAAGCACGTCTTTCAGGAAACCGGAGCACCCGTAGGAAACCCACGCAGACATGGGGAGAACGTGCAGACTCCGCACAGACAGTGGCCCAAGCCGGGAATTAAACATGGGACCCTGGCGCTGTGAAGCAATAGTGCTAGCCACCTTGCCCAACATTTCCTCTTGAAACCAACTCCCTTCTAGCCAGGAATCGGCTCGGTGAACTTTGTCTGAACTACTTCCAATTAAGTATATCTCATTTTAAGTAATCCTATACCAGGAAACAGAAGGAGGGAATGTTATAAATTGGCATCCTGGACTGACTGATGGATTTTGCAAACTTATTTTACCGGAGGTCAGAAGGAGAGTATTTACACAGCAATCTCAAATCAAGAAAAATGTTTATCTCTTGATTTAAACCACTATTGACACATGACTCTTGTAATCACCTTTTACAGTGAGCTAGAACATTTGAAGACTGCAATTTTTCTCTGATTTGAGTGCTGCTGAATTATTTCAAGCTGCAGTTCCAGCAGAAGGTTTCAAATTTGAAAACTGAAATAGTTCCAGAGGTGAGTATTATTGAGCATCCATCTATAATTTAGAGTTTTTAGTGTTGTGCTTTGTTATCTGTGCTCTGGTTCCCGGGCTCTGGGGCAGGTTTGGCTCCTTCACTGTGGATCTGAATCCATGTTCACCCATTGCTCTGTTTCAACTCTGCCCTCCCTCATTACCTCTCTGCCATCCCTCATCACCTCTCTGCCATTGTCTCATGTCTTCTGCCTCTAATAGTGGATTTATTTTAACCAGTTTTGGTATTTTACTGTTATTTCTTCCAATGTGTCTGAATGAAGTTGACTGCTGCCCATCCCTTGGCTTTGTGCTGCTGATTTGCCATCTTTATCTTCCCGAGGTCAGGAATTGTTTTTCCTGCATCAAAGATCATTTTTCTTCTGCTCATCAGCTGATATTAACCATCAAATTCTGCTCCATATTTATTCTCTGTAATTGAAGATTTGAGATTACTATCTGACCAGCCATGACCTTGTTAAATTGTGGAGCAGGCTTGAGGGGCTGAATGGCAACTCCTGCTCATTGTTCATATGTTTATTGAATCCGTCACCCTGAGATGTTAACTCTGTTTCTCTTGCTGCAGTTGCTTGCTGACATGATGAGTATTTTCAGTATTTGTTCTTTTTATTTCAAATTTTCAGTAACCACAGTATTTTGCTATTATTCTGTTGCAGGCGTTTCTCACAGAACCGAGTCTGGAAACAGAGACAGACCAATTAAGAACTGATTTGTGTTGGGGAGGGTGTTGGTTGTGGAGGTTAGTCTCTGGTCTCCAGTTACAGTCCTTTTTCACAGAATCATTGAATGATTACAATACAGATGGGGGCCATCCAGCCCATCATACCCATGCTGGCTCATCCCACTGCCCTGCCCTTTCTTCACTTCCTTCTAGCATTTTGTCTTTCCAGAGTTTTGTCCAATTCCCTTTGGTTTGTTGTATCAGTTTAGCTGGAGTGGAGATGCAGGAGAAGCTGCTGGGTTTAACCTCGAGGACTTTGAGCAATAATTTCAGATATGAAGTTGTCAAGGGTGGTACGGGAATGGCACTAAGTCATCATCCTCGTTTGAAGAGTCGGTGCAGACACAATGGGCCTTCTGCACCCTAACAATTCCGTGATTGGGTGATCTCGAATAGTCAGCTCTCTGGTCAGCTCCAGCATGTGCTGCTGTAAGAAACTCTCCAAAACACTCTGCAAGCTCATCTGCCTGGCTACCTTTGTCAATCTGATTCGCCCAATCTACATTTTCTCAGAGCCATTATTCCTCTCTGTACTCTCCGTCCTACAGTGTAGTGTTATGGGCCCAGGTCTAGAGACCGCCAAAGTATGTTGTGGAGTTCACCTGACCTACAACTGTTTGTAGATTTTGGTTATGAGGAGCACAAGGGCCGACTTTTCAGGTGTTATGCAATAGAGCCTTAGGCACCTTTAAACAAAAACAAAGTTTATTCTACAAATTCAGTTAACATTTCTATTAAAACATATCGTCAGCATTTTTATCAACTACAAACCTAAATACCCCACACAGCTACAGTACTCTATATTTAACCCTTATATCTTCCCGTTACTGTTTCACTCGTGTAACAACATCCATAACTCTGGCAATCCCTTTTACCACAAAACAGAAGGTTTGAATTCCTTCCAGAACAGTTATTAGTTTGAAGTTATCAAGTGATCTGGAGACACCTTTTTAACCTGCAGAGAGACCAGAGAAGCTTTCTTTTGTCTGAATGCAGCTTCCAACTGTCAAACCCGAAAGTAAAACTCAGAGCCACAACCAGCTTCCAGCTCAAAGCAAAAGTTTAAAAACTAGACCCACAGCCCAGCTCCTCCCACACAATGACATCACTGCAGCCATTTGAGAAGACAAACAGTTCTTAAAGAGACATTCCCATGACAGTAGTTACTGTTAAGGGGACCTAGATACTACTCCTGCAAGTGACTTCCTGCCTTTGTAATTTCTTATCATTACCCAATGTGATTGTACATCTTGATCTCTAGAACTAAGGTCATCTCTCTCTATTGTACTAATGTCATCCTTAATTAACAGAGCTGCCCCTCCGCATATTCCCAGTTTCCTGTCTTTCTGAAAAGTGATGGAATCTTGAATATTCAGGTACCAGCCTGCCCTTCTCAAAAGTGATGGAATCCTGCAGCCGTGTCTCTGTAATGGCTCTCAGATCATAGCATCTGGAGTACGGTGCACACTTTCAATCTCCTTAACTGAGGAGGATGATTCTTGCATTGGGAGCAGTTCAGAGAAGGATCACCGGGCTAATTGCTGGGATGAATGTGTTGAGTTGTGAGGAAAGCGTCTGGACTCATTGGAGTTTAGAGGTGATCATATTGAAACATATAAGATTCTGAGGTAACATGATATGGGAGCTGAAGAGAGGATGTTTCCCCTCATGGGGGATTCAGGAGCTAATGGGCAGATTGTCAAAATAAAGGGCCACATTTCTGAGATGATGAGAAATGTCTTCCCTCAGAGGGGGGTTAGTCTTTGCAATTCTCTTCCCCAGAGAGCAGTGGAGGCTGCATCGTTAAATATATACAAGGCCCAGTTAGAGTTTTGATAGAAAAGGGAGTCGAGGGTTATGGTGACAGGAAGAAAATGAAATTTAGGGTGACAATCCGATCAGCCATGGTCTTGTTAAATAGAAGAAGAGCTTTGATGGGCTGAATGGCCTACTCCTGCTCCTATTTCTTCGGATGTTATCACTTGGTTGAGAACAGGAAACGGTGAGTATTAATCTGTCGATCAGCGTGACTTAGCACCTTCAGAAGGATAGGGAGGGTGTATATTAGATAGAGCAGAGTGAGAATGGAGGGAGGGAGCCGAGTGAGAATGGAGGGAGGGAGCAGAGTGAGAATGGAGGGAGGGAGCAGAGTGAGAATGGAGGGAGGGAGCAGAGTGAGAATGGAGGGAGGGAGCAGAGTGAGAATGGAGGGAGGGAGCAGAGTGAGAATGGAGGGAGGGAGCAGAGTGAGAATGGAGGGAGGGAGCAGAGTGAGAATGGAGGGAGGGAGCAGAGTGAGAATGGAGGGAGGGAGGTAGAGTATGCGCACCGGGGAGATGGACCATTCAAACCGCCGACCAAAACTCAAGGGGGGGGGAATAGGACCCCCCCTCCACCCGTGTCCCCCACCACCAGCTAAATGAAAGTAATGGTAAATAACGCAAACAATCCTGGCAATAACGGTAAATACCAATGTCAAGTTGTGTATAATTCTTATGATCAACCATTAAAAGTCCCAATAAAGGGCAGCACGGTGGCCTAGTGGTTAGCACAACCGCCTCACGGCGCTGAGGTCCCAGGTTCGATCCCGGCTCTGGGTCACTGTCCGTGTGGAGTTTGCACATTCTCCCCGTGTCTGCGTGGGTTTCGCCCCCACAACCCAAAACGTGCAAGCTAGGTGGATTGGCCACACTAAATTGCCCCTTAATTGGAAAAATGATTGGGTACACTAAATTTATTAAAAAAAAGTCCCAATAAGAACATTTTTTTTAAAAAACTGTTTAATACACAATGTAACAAAGGGAGGGATTGATAACACGGGGATGACTGTCACAGACACGGCGGCAGCATGTGATACCTGTATTGACGTTGTTATTGGTTTGGTTACTATTATTGTTTTTATATTGTTCTGCAATGTTTTGATATTAAATGCAAAATTCCAATAATATTTTTTTTAAAAAGGAAATTTACAGTTTTTGGGGAACGAGGGAAGAAAGCATGTTCCACAGCAACGAGAATTGTCTGTTCTGAATTTCTGAGCTGTACTGACTGTAATGACATTTGTAAACTCCTTTCACAGGATATTCAAAGTGGAGGATTTGCAGCAAGAAATCTCAAACCAAACTTCACATCGAGATCTGACAGTCACTCGATTCATTAGGACGGGGAAAACCATCGGCTATTTTACCATCAGTGTGACTGGAAAAGCATCAAGTCACAGACACCCGCACCATGGGGAAACCGTGGAAATGTGGGGATTGTGGGAAGGAATTCACTTTCCCATCTGCGCTGGAAACACATCGACGCAGTCACACCGGCGAGAGACCGTTCACCTGCTCCAACTGTGGGAAGAGATTTAGATCTTCATCCAACCTGCGGACACACCAGCAAGTTCACACCGGAGAGAGACCATTCACCTGCTCCAAGTGTGGGAAAGGATTCAGAGATTCATCCTGCCTGCTGGCACACCAGCGCGTTCACACCGGAGAGAAGCCATTTACCTGCTCAGTGTGTGGGAAGAGATTTACTAATTCATCTGACTTGTTGAGACACCAGCGAGTTCACTCTGGGGAGAGACCATTCACCTGCTCCAATTGTGGGAAAGGATTCAGAGATTCATTCTGCCTGCTGAGGCACCAGCTAGTTCACTCCGGGGAGAAGCCATTTATCTGCTCCGTGTGTAGGGAGGGATTTACTACTTCATCTGACTTGTTGAGACACCAGCGAGTTCACACTGGAGAGAAGCCATTCACCTGCTCCATGTGTGGGAAAGGATTCAGAGATTCATACAGCCTGTTGACTCACCAGCGAGTTCACACTGGGGACAAGCCGTTTACCTGTTCGGTGTGTAGGAAAGCATTCGGAGATGCATCAGACCTGCGAACACATCAGCAAGTTCACATCGGGGAGAAGCCATTTACTGCTCCATGTCTGGGAAAGGATTCTGAGATTCATCCAACCAGCTGTCACACCAGCGAGTTCACACCGGGGACATTCCATTCACCTGCTCCATGTCTGGGAAAGGAATCAGAGCTTCATCCAACCTGCTGACTCACAGGGGAGTTCACTCTGGGGAGAGACCATTTACTGTGACCTGTGTATGGTAAAGGATTCTGAGATTCATCCAGCCTACTCTCACACCAGTGAGTTCACAACGGGGAGAGATTATTTATCTGTTCTAACTGTGGGAAGGGATTCACTCAGTCATCCCACCTGCTGAGACACCAGCAGGTTCACAAGTTACAGGGGTTGGATTCTGCTGTTTTTGCTGCTGTGAATCACATCCAGGACTGAACCATGTTCACTCTGACAGTTGGTGATGTGGGAGGTCGGAGTGTTTCCCTCTGGACTGGCCAGTCTACCAAGTTTCATTCCAGGGGACTGATTCTCTTCGAGCGAGGGCACATTTCCACTGCAATGATCTGCAAAGGCAGATATGGTACATTAATTTTATCCTGTTTAGTAAATAGTCTTTTTTCCACCACTACAGATGTCCTGTCTTGTCTTTCATCCATCCTCATTCCGAGTGTTGGCTGCTCTTTAGACAATCTTTCTCACTGATTTCTCCGCTGCTCTCACTGCCTGTCCCATCGAGAGGCCAGACCACATTCCGATATTATCCACCCAGAACATCTTGGGCCTTCCTTGTACACGGTTTCCAGGTGCCTGGCATTACCTCTTTGTTCAAACGCTCCCTTCCTGTTCACAACACATTGCCAAAATGCGTGAGCTTCCTCGATATCAGTGCCTCAAACAGGTTCCTCTGAACACCAGCTTTCTCCAGCACCTGCTCATTCGTCCACTTTGCCGTCCATGACAGACAGAATACCCGTCTGAGTCCTTTCAATTCAAACACTTTTATTGGAGCCTCGTCCGGCTTCTTGATGCTGCAGCTTTCACAGCCGCACATTGTCACCGGCCACACAAGGGCTTTCAGAAGATGAATGTTCATTGTAACCCAGATGTTGCGACTGCTCCACATTCTTTAAGTGAGATCACAACACCATGACGCTTCAGTCTGGCCTGAATTTTAAAAGAAATTACAATTTAGTGTACCCCAATTCTTTTTTTTTTCTAATTAAGGGGCAATTTAGCGTGGCCAATCCACCTACCCAGCACATCTTTGGGTTGTGGGGGTGAAACACACGCAGACATGGGGAGAATGTGCAAATTCCACACAGACAGTGACCAGGATCGAACCCGGGTCCTCGGCGTCGCGAGGCAGCAGTGCTAACCACTGGGCCACCCTGCAGCCCTTTGGCTTTAATTTATTTGATGGATTCTGCATCTACTACTACTGGTAGATCTAAAATAAATACATTTGTCTCTGTTCCATTGCGTCTACAGCACAGGGCCAGGCCAGTCGGAGCAATTGGACTGTGTCAGTATTTATGCTCCACATGAGCCTCCACCGCCCCTCTTCATCTCCCCCATCAGCATCTCCTTCTATTCCTTTCTCCCTCGTGTATGTATCTAGCTTTCCTTTCAATGGATTCATGCTGTTCACCTCAACCACTCGCTGTGGTAGTGAGCTCCACATCTTACCACTCGCCCGGTAAAGAGGTTTCTACTGAAATCCCTATTGGACAATTGAACATCTTCACCATTTTGAAGACTTCCATCAGGTCACCCTTCAGCCTTCTCTTCCACCCTGGGCAAAAGCTTCTGACGATCCACTCTGTCCATGCCCCTCATAATTTGGTAGACATCTAGTCAGCACGGATTTGTGAGGGGTAGGTCTTGCCTTACAAGTCTTATTGACTTCTTTGAGGAGGTGACCAAGCATGTGGATGAAGGTAAAGCAGTGGATGTAGTGTACATGGATTTTAGTAAGGCATTTGATAAGTTTCCCCACTGTCGGCTTGTGCAGAAAGTAAGGAGGCGTGGGATAGTGGGAAATTTGGCCAGTTGGATAACAAACTGGCTAACCGATAGAAGTCAGAGAGTGGTGGTGGATGGCAAATATTCCGCCTGGAGCCCAGTTATCAGTGGCGTACCGCAGGGATCAGTCCTCTGCTGTTTGTGATTTTCATTAACGACTTGGATGAGGGAGTTGAAGGGTGGATCAGGAAATTTGCAGATGATACGAAGGTTGGTGGAGTTGTGGACAGTGAGGAGGGCTGTTGTCGGCTTCAAAGAGACATAGATAGAATGCAGAGCTGGGCTGAGAAGTGGCAGATGGAGTTTAACCCTGACAAGTGTGAGGTTGTCCATTTTGGAAGGACTAATATGAATGCGGAATACAGGGTTAACGGTAGGGTTCTTGGCAATGTGGAGGAGCAGAGAGATCTTGGGGTCTATGTTCATAGATCTTTGAAAGTTGCCACTCAAGTGGATAGAGCTGTGAAGAAGGCCTATGGTGTGCTAACGTTCATTAGCAGAGGGATTGAATTTAAGAGCAGTGAGGTGATGATGCAACTGTACAAAACCTTGGTCAGGCCACATTTGGAGTACTGTGTGCAGTTCTGGTCGCCTCATTTTAGGAAGGATGTGGAAGCTTTGGAAAAGGTGCAAAGGAGATTTACCAGGATGTTGCCTGGAATGGAGAGTAGGACATACGAGGAAAGGTTGAGGGTGCTAGGCCTTTTCTCATTAGAACAGAGAAGGATGAGGGGCGACTTGATAGAGGTTTATAAGATGATCAGGGGAATAGATAGAGTAGGCAGTCAGAGACTTTTTCCCCGGGTGGAACACACCATTACAAGGGGACATAAATTTAAGATAAATGGTGGAAGATATAGAGGGGATGTCAGAGGTAGGTTCTTTACCCCAGAGAGTAGTGGGGGCATGGAATGCACTGCCTGTGGAAGTAGTTGAATCGGAAACGTTAGGGACCTTCAAGCGGCTATTGGATAGGTACATGGATTAGGGTAGAATAATGGAGTGTAGGTTAACTTCTTAAGGGCAGCACGGTAGCATTGTGAATAGCACAATTGCTTCACAGCTCCAGGGTCCCAAATTCGATTTCGACTTGGGTTACTGTCTGTGTGGAGTCTGCACATCCACCCCGTGACTGCGTGGGTTTCCTCCGGGTACTCCGGTTTCCTCCCACAGTCCAAAGATGTGCAGGTTGGGTGGATTGGCCATGAAAAATTGTCCAAAATTCTATGATTAATCTAGGACAAAAGTTTGGCGCAACATCGTGGACCGAAGGGCCTGTTCTGTGCTGTATTTCTCTATCACTGTCTGTGTGGAGTCTGCACGTCCTCCCCGTGTGTGCGTGGGTTTCCTCCGGGTACTCCGGTTTCCTCCCACAATCCACAGATGTGCAGGTTGGGTGGATTGGCCATGAAAAATTGTCCAAAATTCTATGATTAACCTAGGACAATAGTTCGGCACAACATCGTGGGCCAAAGGGCCTGTTCTGTGCTGTATTTCTCTATCTATCTCTATCTTAGGGTAGACATCTTGTAGGATCTTGGGTGTTTGCCCATAGACCCCTGAAGGCGGCAGGACAAGTGAATAGGGTAGTTAAGGCATACGGGACACCTGCCTTTATCAGTCATGGAATAGACTATAAGAGCAGGGAGGTAATGTTGGAGCTGCAGAGGATTTTGGTTCAGCTGCAGCTGGAGTACTGTATTCAGTTCTGTTCACCGCACTATAGGAAGTAGGTTATTGCACAAGAGAGGGTGAAGAAGATTCACCAGGATGCTACTTGGAATGGAGCATTTTAACTGTGAAGAGAGGCTGGATAAGATCGGGTTGTTTTCTTTGGAGCAGAGAGGCAGGGAGGGGACCTGAATAAAGTGCAAAGAAAAGTTCAGCACAGGAACAGGCCCTTCGACTCTCCAAGACTGTGCCGATCACGATGCTCTAACTACAAAAAAAAACTTCTGTGCTGACTCGGTGCGTATCCCTCTGTTTCCTCCCTATTCATGTACCCATCCAGATGCCTTTTAACTGTTGCTAATGTGCCTGCTTCCACCACATCCTCTGGCAGTGCGTTCCAGGCACCCCCCCCCCCCCCCCCTCCTCTGCATGAAACACTTACCCCACATATCTCCCTTAAACTTTTCCCCTCTCACGTTGAAAGTGTGCCCCCTTATAATTGACACTTCCACCCTTAGAAAAAGCTGACTAACTTTAAGTCTCCTATTTTCTAATAACCGTCTTTAAGGAAAATTCAATTTTTCTATAATGTCCCCTCAATTCTCCCAGTGACAACCCTCAGTCCATCTTCCAATTCAACGAATGTCTTGAAAACCCAAATAACCTCATATTTTAATGTTTAAAATGGGAATGGAGGTGAATGTAATGCTGAGACCAGAAGCAATCTGTGTGGGTGTTCTTGATGCTGTCAGAGTGAGTTCACCCTCACAGGCAGGAAGACTGTTCACGGTGATAACATGAAACTGATGCCTGCTGTTTCATTCTCAGGAAACACAACTTCCTGTTTCTCTGCTGCCGATTCCAAACCGCACATCTCACTTCTGAGCAGAAAATAAATCCAGGGACCACAATCTGGTGAGAACATCTGTCAGTGCGACCTATATCTGTCCACAGAGTCAGGGCAGAGTCACACAGATCACATTGTGGTGACATTTACAAATGAGCCGGTTATTTCTGTTCAGAGTCTCCATTCCCGGACAGAACCGGCTGTGTTTGTGGATCAGTCACTGAGTTCCCTCTGCTCTCTGTAGCTGGGAACTGATAACCTGCTCCCTTATATTTTACAGTAAGAAGTCTTACAACACCAGGTTAAAGTCCAACAGGTTTGTTTCAAACACGAGCTTTCGGAGCACGGCTCCTTCAGAAGGAGCCGTGCTCCGAAAGCTCGTGTTTGAAACAAACCTGTTGGACTTTAACCTGGTGTTGTAAGACTTCTTACTGTGCTCACCCCAGTCCAACGCCGGCATCTCCACATCATGGCTTATATTTTACATCATTCTTTCTGTGTTACTTGTTTCCTCTATTTCTCAGCTTTTATCTCTCGCCACCTCATCTTTCTGTTTTTTAAAACCTGTCTGTCTCTCTCCTTTCCTCCATATCTCTCTCAATCTCTGTGTGTCCCTATTTAATAGAGGTGTTCAAATCATGATGGGTTTTTGATCAATTAATGAAGGATAAAGTGGGAGAAAAACAGTAAATATTGGAAAAACTCAGCAGTTCTGGCAGCATCGGTATTGAGAGAAACAGAGTTAACATTTTGTGTCCTTGTGACTCAGAGCAGGAGAAACAGATTGTCCTTCTGAGATCAGGGAAGGTGAAGGGGAGATTTAACAGAGGTGTTTAAATTAAAATGAGGAAGGATTTGTGACAGTGTCGATGGGGAGAAACTGTTCCCCAAGAGCAGGAGCGTTTGTAACCAGAGGACACCGAGATTTAAGATATTTGAGAACAGAACCCAAGGGGGTGATGAGGAGAATGGTTTTTACACAGTGATGTGATGTGATCTGGAATTCACACTGACAGGCTGCTGGAAGCAGATTTACAGTAACTTTCAAAGATAATTGGATAAACACTTGTAGAGGGTAAATGGGCAGAGTTATGGCGAATGGGATGAATTGAACAGTTCACTCATAGAATCCCTACAGTACAGGAGGCCATTCGGCCCGTTTAATTTGAACTCTATCCAGGCCTAATCCTTCATCCTATCCCCATAACCCCATCTAACCTACACATTCTTGGACATTAGGAGGAAATTGCTCACGGCCAATCCACCTAACCTGCACATCTTCGGATGTGGGTGGAAACAGGGGCACCCGGAGGAAACCCATGCAGACACTAGTAGAAAGTGAAAACTCCACACAGTTACCCAAGGCCGGAATTGAACCAGGGTCTGTGAGACACCAATGATGTCCGTTGTGACATTCTTAATTTTCCACTCCTGCGGTTTTCACATTTGATGTTTTCAATCACAATGTTCCTCAAAGAGACGATTAAAATGTTGTTTTTTATGAGCTGTCAGGTACATTTCCTGTGTGACTGTGAAACTCGAGCACCACGAGAAGGAACTGAATATTTTCAGTTCCTCTACAGATGCACAGCAGATACCAGAAATCTCTGGAGTTGTGTCATTTGTGTCTCTGTCATGATGTTTCCATTCCTATTTTATCACACATCTCCCAATGACACTCACTATAACACAGAAACATCAAAATATCATTGCTACCTTGCATCTTGCCCCCCTATTATTGTCAAATGATAACAGTGACAGAGTAACACACACCAGAATTGGAAGAGCAGGCAAGGTATTGTCTAATAATAACAGGGACATAGTAACACACACCAGAATTGGAATAAGACAGGTTATTGTCTAATGATAACAGTGACAGAGTAACACACACCATAATTGGAATAGCAGGCAGGTTATTGTCTAATAATAACAGGGACATAGTAACACACACCAGAATTGGAATATGACAGGTTATTGTCTAATAGAACATAGAACAGTACAGCACAGAACAGGCCCTTCGGCCCTCCATGTTGTGCCAAGCAAATGATCACCCTACTCAAACCCACGTATCCACCCCATACCCGTAACCAAACCTTAACCTTAACCCCCATTTAACCTTACTTTTTAGGACACTACGGGCAATTTAGCATGGCCAATCCACCTAACCCGCACATCTTTGGACTGTGGGAGGAAACCGGAGCACCCGGAGGAAACCCACGCACACACGGGGAGGACGTGCAGACTCCACACAGACAGTGACCCAGCCGGGAACCGAACCTGGGACCCTGGAGCTGTGAAGCATTTATGCTAACCACCATGCTACCGTGCTGCTATAATGATAACAGTGACAGAGTAACACACACCAGAATTGGAATATGACAGGTTATTGTCTAATGATAACAGTGAATGAAAATTGCTTATTGTCACAAGTAGGTTTCAAATGAAGTTACTGTGAAAAGCCCCGAGTCGCTACATTCCAGCGCCTGTTCGGGGAGGCTTGTACGGGAATTGAACCGTGCTGCTGGCCTGCCTTGGTCTGCTTTCAAAGCCAGCGATTTAGCCCTGTGCTAAACAGCCCCTGTAACACATACCAGAATTGGAATAAAACAGGCAGGTTATTGTCTAATGGTAACATTGACAGAGTAACGGAGCTGCACGGTGTCACAGTGATTATCACTGTTGCCTCACAGTGTCAGGAACTTGGGTTTCATTCCGACCTTAGGTCACTGTCTGTGTGGAGTTTGTACATTCTTCCCGTGTCAGCGTTGATTTCCTCCAGATGCTCTGGTTTCCTCCCACAGTCCAAAGATGTTTATTATTAAATTAGCTAGGCTATATAGTCCCCGGGAGGGGTCCAGGGACAGGATTGGGTTAGATTGGGTGATCTTTCAGAGGGTCGGTCCAGACTCAATGGGCCGAATGGCCTCCTGCACTGTAGGGATTCTATGAGTCAACATTGGATCCACTCACAAACTGCAGTCTGACTTATTCTTGGAACAGACACTGTGTTTGTTACTCTGAAAGTGAGTGAATCCTTTGCTGTTTCTCCTCTGGGCCCCATCTCCACTATTATTGTCTGATTGTCCCACTGAGACTCTCACTTATTATTGGACAGTCAGCCTGAGCCTGTGGCCGCTCTCTCCATCTGTAACCGTCACAATGTCCCGGTGATTGACGGCAGCTCCGGACCAATAGGAAGAGGAGGGGCGGGACTGGAGGACCGATGGGGAGCTGTTGGTCCTCCAACCAATCGGAGTGAATAAGAGGCGAGGCCAGGCTGTGATTGAAGCATGCGCAGTGTGGGTAATGGCGAAGCAGAAGGGCGTCTTCTTCAGATCCGAAATTGGTAAGAGGCGTTTAACAATATTGAGGGAGCGAGAGATCGCGGGAGTGGGCGGAAACGTTATGTAAAGCTGTTGTGAGGCGCAATACTCGGAAAACAGCTTACTGGACCCAGTTCCGAGTGGAACTGCAGCTCCTCCTGTTTGGCTCAGGTTAACGGCCGCCATCTTTATTGGATGTGCATCAGGGCGCATGCGCGTTTCTCATCTTTGTTGGGCGATGTTTCAATGAGTGGGAGGGGCTTGTTCCCCATTGTTCAGAATGGAGACAACTTGTCCATCAAACTGGATTAGTCTTTGAGTCCCAATGTCTTATTGATGATGCAAAGCGGTGGCAGAGATGGAAAGAAAATGAAACCAATCCTGCTCTCCGGATTTCACTATCTCATTGCACATTCTGTCCCATGTGGGCAGCAGGGTAGCATGGTGGTTAGCATAAATGCTTTACAGCTCCAGGGTCCCAGGTTCGATTCCCGGCTGGGTCACTGTCTGTGTGGAGTCTGCATGTGCTCCGGTTTCCTCCCACAGTCCAAAGATGTGCGGGTTAGGTGGATTGGCCATGCTAAATTGCCCGTAGTGTCCTAATGAAAGTAAGGTTAAGGGGGGTGTTGTTGGGTTACGGGTATAGGGTGGATACGTGGGTTTGAGTAGGGTGATCATGGCTTGGCACACCATTGAGGGCCGAAGGGCCTGTTCTGTGGTGTACTGTTCTATGTTCTATGTGTCCAAAGCTCTTTTGTTGATTGATTTTGATTTGAAAATTAAATGAATGAAAATCGCTTACGAGTAGACTTCAATGAAGTTACTGTGAAAAGCCCCTAGTCGCCACATTCCGGCGCCTGTCCGGGGAGGCTGGTACAGGAATCGAACCGTGCTGCTGGCCTGCTTGGTCTGCTTTAAAAGCCAGCGATTTAGCTGAGTGAGCTAAACCAGCCATTAGGAAACCAGCCATGTACCGAAGTACAGTGAAAAGTATTTTTTCTGCGGTTGAGGAACGTACACAGTACATACATAGTAGACACAAGAATAATCAACAGGGAACATTGACAAATTGTACATCGACAAACAGTGAGTGATTGATTACAAGGGGCCAAACGAAGCAAATACAAAAGAAAGAGCAGCATAGGGCGTCAGGAATAGCGTTCTTACAGGGAACAGATCGGTCCGAGGGGGTAGTTGTTGAGGAATCTTGTAGCTGTGGGGAAGAAGCTGTTCCTATGTCTGGATGTGCGGGTCTTCAGACTTCTGTACCTTTTGCCTGATGGAAGGGTCTGGACGAAGGCAATGCCTGGGTGGGGGGGGTCTCTGATAATGCTGTCTGCCTTCCTGAGGCAGCGAGAGGTGTATACAGAATCAATGTGGGGGTGGCAAGTTTGTGTGATGTGTTGGGCTGAGTTCACCACAGTCTGCAGTTTCTTGTGATCGTTGACTGAGCAGTTGCAGTACCCGGCTGTGATGCAGCCGGACAGGATGCTCTCTATCACACATCTGTAGAAATTTGTGAGAGTCGATGCAGACATGCCAAATTTCTTTAGCTTCCGCAGGAAGTAGAGACGTTGTTGGGCTTTCTTGACTGTTGACGTGAGTGGACCAGGACAGACTGTTGGTGATGGTGACCCCCAGGAACTTAAAGCTATCGACCATCTCCACCTCGGAGCCTTGATGTAGATGGGAGTGTGTTGTGCTGCGCTTCCTGAAGTTGATGATCAGTTCTTTGGTCTTTCCAACATTTAGGGAGAGGTTGTTTTCGATACACCATGCAACCAAGTGATTTATCTCCCTCCTGTAGTCTGATTTGTTGTTGTTTGAGATGCGGCCCACCACAGGCGTATGATCTGCAAACTTCGATTGAGTTGGAGTTAAATCTTACCACACAGTCATGGGTGTATAGGGAGTACAGTAGAGGACTGATCACACATCCTTGCGGGGCTCCGGTGTTGAGGACTATGGTGGAGGAGGTGCTGTTGCCTATCCTGACAGATTGCGGTCTGTTGGTGAGGAAGTCGAGGCTCCAGCTGCACAGGGAAGGGTCAAGTTCAAGATTGCGGACTTTGGTTATTAGTCTTGTTGGGATAATGATGTTGAAGCTCTGAGGCTTCTTTTACAGGGGATTAGAAGCGGAGGATTTGCACACAGCAAACTGTTTATCTTTCCTGAATTTCATTTCTGGACTGACAGTGATGCCTTTGTAAACTTCTTCTTTCACGGGGGCTTAGAAAGGGATTCGCAGACAGGAAACTCAAAACCAATCCTCACATCAAATTCTGACAGCACAATTCGGGTTATCAGGACCTGGATATTATCGATCTTTGTGTGTAAGCATTGAGTTCAGATCATTACCACTCGCTGTGTAAAATTTCTTCCTCCTATCTCCCTTGTAGATCTTGCTCAAAATCTTAAATCTGTGTCCCATAATCCTTTTACACTCGACTGATGGGAACAGAGTTCTTTATCTTTTGCCGGATTTGCTGTTGTCATTTCCGATGCCTGGGTCGATGCCGGGTGGTCCGTCCAGATTTCACTCCATTTTTGTTCTTGTAGTGGTTGAATCAGCTTGGACCAGTCCATTTAGGATCCAGTACACAATTTACCCCAAGAATCAATTGATGTGTATCCAGGTCTGGGATGGATCCCAACAATTTATTTACAAATGACACATCGTCCCAGTTAGGGGCTTAGCCATTCATCAGCACCCAAAGACCCACTGACCACCTCGTATCTCCCATTAGTGTCCGCAATGATCCCAGTGACTGAAAGAGGGGCCGGTTAATTGATTAGAATTGCAGCACCTCAAACCCTTAGTCAAAGCCCGAGTGAAACACTTGGCTCCCCGCTCCGCAGTCCGGTCTGATCTCTAACCCTTAGTCAAAGCCCAAGTGAAACACTTGGCTCCCCGCTCCGCAGTCCGGTCTGATCTCTAACCCTTAGTCAAAGCCCGAGTGAAACACTTGGTTCCCCGCTCCGCAGTCCGGTCTGATCTCTAACCCTTAGTCAAAGCCCAAGTGAAACACTTGGCTCCCCGCTCCGCAGTCCGGTCTGATCTCTAACCCGCAAGTGACTCTCCTGCAAGAACATCACACCAGCATTTAGATTCTTTAGGTGAGCGAAAACCCTCCACCTCTTCACTGGTCCAAATCATCTGCTAATGCTCCAGGTGACCAGCTGAATCAGGGGTCTTCCACCCCTTCGTTCCCCATCACGGAATCAGCCATGAGGGACTATCCAGTAAATCTTCAAAATGTACAGGCCAAGAGTCCACCCAAGATAGCTGCCTCACACGCACCCGTACACTCGCAGAGTAAAACACAAACAGTTCTTTAGTCATCAGGTAGCTCACCCGTCTTCCCACCCCCCCCCCCCCATATGTCTACATTGTGCTTCATAAAGAAAATCTCCCTTCATCCCCGAACAGAAAAACAGATTTTATCACAAAATATCAAAAACTATATAGAGGATATCACAACACCCACTGTAAACGTAGATCTTGTCCGATACAGATAACTGGACCCCAGTCCATGCTTTACAGTTTTTGCCTCCTGCGGTCTATCAAAATGGAAGTCTTTGGACTCATATATGAGCTGCAGCTTTGCCGGGTATACCACCCTGAATCAAACTCCTTCCTTACACAGAGCAGCCTGAACCTTATTAAAGGCCACTCGCTTCCTCACCAGCTCGGCTCCCACATCCTGGTAAATCCTCACTCGGATAACTGAGTGAATCCCTTCCCATATTTAGAACAGTTGAATGGTCTGTCGCCGGTATGACTATGGTGATCAGTCTCCAGCTCACATGGGGAGCTAAATCCCTTCCCACAGTCCCCACATTTCCACGGTTTCAGCATGCTGCTGGTGTCCTTGTCCCTTTCCACGTTTGACGATTAGTTTCTGTCTTGTCTCCACAGAGAGCATGTGCACGGTCTCTCCCTGCTCTGAATGGTGTGATGTTTTTTTCAGACTGTTTAACTGGTAAAAGCTCTTTCCACAGGCAGTTCACTGGAACACTCTCACTCGAGTGTGTATCGGGTATTTTTCAGTCACACTGATCATGAAAATCTTTTCCTGCAGAAAGACCAGACAAACATTTTTCTGAAATAAAAGCAAATTTCTGCGGATGCTGGAATCTGAAACAAAAGAGAAAATGCTAGAAAATCTCAGCAGGTCTGACAGCATCTGTAGGGAGAGAAAAGAGCTAACGTTTCAAGTCCGATGACTCTTGTCAAAGCTCAAACATTTCTCTTTCCACATTCACGGGCCAATGATATTCAGGTCCTGATGAATGGAGTGACTCTGTTAAATCTTGATGTGAAGTTTGATTTGAGTTTCCATCTGTAAATCCTCCCCTTGTAATATCCTGTAAAAGGAGTTTATAAAAGTCATCACTAGGGGCAGGCACGGTGGTTCAGTGGTTAGCCGAGGACCCGGGTTTGATCCTGGCCCTGGGTCGCTGTCCGTATGGAGTTTGCACATTCTCCCCATGACTGCGTGGGTCTCACCCCCACAATCCAAAAAGATGTGCAGGGTAGGTGCATTGGCCACGCTAAAAGTACTCTTTAATTGGGGGAAAAAAAGAAATGGGTACTCTAAATTTATGTTTTTTGTAATTAAAAAAATAAAAGTCATCACTATCAGTACACAATAGAAATTCTGAACAGACAATTCTAGTTTCTCTGGGACATTTTTTCCCGTCTCTCACACTCTCCCTGCACTGAAATCCAAACCCATCTCACCATCTGCACCATCCCTTTCCTCCGCTCCCAGTTTTCTCCCTCCCTCTCCTCTGCCTGGGTTCAGTTCTCCAGCTCCTGTCTGCAGACTGACAATAAAATCAATGGGTCTTATTGGGGGGGGTTTGGGGCCTCCAGCGGGTGTTTGTGAATCCTCCCCGCCCACCTGCCAGGGTTTCCTTCCTTCCCACAGATCAGAGTTCCCTTCCTTCCCACAGATCAGAGTTCTCATTGATGATTTGAGCCCAACCTGGAACCACGCTAATTTGGCCCTTAATTGGGAAAAAAAAATTCCAATAAGATTCGCGGCTTCACAAAGTGGTTCCAACTCCTCACACCCATCTTCTTAACACAGGCATTGTCAAAGTCGAGGGCGCGACCCGTGTTGGGTCACTGAACATTGACATCACGTGCTTTGGGCGCGATTGCGATTCCTCCATGTTGTCAGCAGCAAACAAGATAAGAGGAAATAGTGGGTCACGAAGGTCAGCCGGCTTCGGCTGCGAAGGTCGGCCGGTGTAGCTCACGAAGATCGGCCGGGTTGGATCCCGAAGGTTGGCCGGTTGTAAAAATGGGTTCCCGGAAAAAAAAGTTTGAACAATATTGCCTTAACAGGTTGACACATTTATTTGACTGACAAAAAGCATGGTGCTTAGCACTGCTGCCTCACGGCGCCAAGGACCCGAGTTCGATCCCGGCCCCGGGTCACTGTCCATGTGGAGTTTGCACATTCTCCGTGTTTCTGCAAGGGTCTCAGCTCCACAACCCAAAGATGTACAGGGCAGACGGATTCGCCATGCTAAATTGCACATTAATTACTGTAAATTTATTTCAAAAAAGTTCCTTAAGTTCCTAATGTTCACAATTAAAGGGATGGGTTCCCCAGGAGATGGCTGACATTTAAGGATGATTAAATTAATAATGGACAGAGATATGTCTAGTGTTGTTACATGGTACAGATTGGATATATTATTTACAGTTTGTAATAAAGTAAATGTATTATTATTTCTTGTCTTGTAATACAAGACTGTAGCTACGTTATAGATTTCCAGTCATCTTTGCTCCGATTCTAATCTCTGTGTCCTGGTCAGGAAGCAGTGAGCTAAGCTTGGATCTGTCAATCAGCATGAATCAGCACCTTCAGGAGAATTGGGAGGGTGAATATTAGATACAGCAGAGTGAGAATGGAGGGAGAGTGGGATGGAGATTTACAGCTTTTGGAGAACGAGAGAGGAACTCGAATTGTCAGCTCTGAATTTCTATCCTGTACTGACTGATGACTTTTGTAAATTGTTTTTAAAGGATATTGGAAGAGGAGGAATTATTGACAGAAATCTCAAACATCACGTCTCGATGTGACAAACTCACTCGATTCCTTCTGATCTGAATATCATCGGGCTCTGAATATCATCGGCGAGAAGGAGAAATGTTTGTCCAATCTGTCTACTTCAAAAGATTTAAATGTGAGCGTGACTAGAAAAGCACCGAGACCCACACAACACACACCCCAGTGAGAGTGTTCCAGTGAGCTGACTGTGGAAAGAGCTTAAACCAGTTACACAGCCTGAAAAAACATCACACCATTCACAGTGAGGAGACAAGGTGCACACCTTCTGTGAGCAGATAAGGCTTCCACTGATTGTCCAACCTGGAGAGACACGAGGAGACCCAAAATATGGAAAAACCATCGATATGTGGGGACTCTGGGAAGGGATACAGAGTCCCATCAGAGCTGGAGACTCATCGACGCAGTCACATTGGGGATAGGCCGTTCACCTGCTCTCAGTGTGGGCAGGGATTCACTCAGTTATCCAGCCTGCAGAGACATCAGCAAATTCACACTGGGGAGAGACTATTCACCTGCTCCGTGTGTGGGAAGGGATTCACTCAGTTATCCAGTCTGCAGACGCACCAGCGAGTTCACACTGGGGAGAGGCCGTTCACCTGCTCTCAGTGTGGGAAGGGATTCATTGATTTATCCACCCTGCGGAGACATCAGCGAGTTCACACTGGGGAAAGGCCATTCATCTGCTCTCAGTGTGGGAAGAGATTCATTAATTCATGCAACCTGTGGAAACATCAGCAAATTCACACTGGGGAGAGGCCATTCACCTGCTGTCAGTGTGGGAAGGGATTCACGCAGTTATCCACCCTGCAGAGACATCAGAGAGTTCACGCTGGGGAGAGGCCATTCACCTGCTCTCAGTGTGGGAAGGGATTCATTGATTCATCCACCTTGCTGAGACATCAGCGAATTCACACTGGGGAGAGACCATTCACCTGCTCTCAGTGTGGGAAGGGATTCACTCAGTTATCCAGTCTGCAGACACACCAGCGAGTTCACACTGGGGAGAGGCCATTCACCTGCTCTCAGTGTGGGAAGGGATTCCGTGCTCTATTCATCCTGCGGAGACATCAGCGAATTCACACAGGGGAGAGACCATTCACCTGCTCTCAGTGTGGGAAGGGATTCACTCAGTTATCCAGTCTGCAGACACACCAGCGAGTTCACACTGGGGAGAGGCCATTCACCTGCTCTCAGTGTGGGAAGGGATTCACACAGTTAACCAACCTGCAGACACACCAACGAGTTCACACTGGGGAGAGGCCATTCACCTGCCCTCAGTGTGGGGAGGGATTCATTCATTCATCCAACCTGCAGTCACACCAGCGAGTTCACACTGGGGAGAGACCATTCACCTGCTCTCTGTGTGGGAAGGGATTCACTTGGTTATCCAGTCTGCAGAGACATCAGCGAGTTCACACTGGGGAGAGGCCATTCACCTGCTCTCAGTGTGGGAAGGGATTCATTCATTCATCCAACCTTCGGAGACACCAGCAAGTTCACACTCGGGAGAAACCATTCACCTGTTCTTAGTGTGGGAAGGGTTTACATAGATAATAGGAGCAGGAAGAGACCATTTTGCCCTTGGCACCTGCTCTGCCATTCATTATGATCATGGCTTATCATCCAACTCAATAGCTAATCCCACTTTCCGTCCATATCCTCTGATTCCCTTAACCCTAAGTGCTATATCTAACTGTTTCCTGAAAACATACAATGTATTGGCCTCAACTATTTCCTGTGGTAACAAATTCCACAGACTCACCACTCTCTGGTTGAAGATGTTTCTCCTCATCTCTATCCTAAATGGTCTACCCCGTAT
The DNA here is from genome assembly GCF_902713615.1 of Scyliorhinus canicula. Lineage (NCBI taxonomy): Eukaryota > Metazoa > Chordata > Chondrichthyes > Carcharhiniformes > Scyliorhinidae > Scyliorhinus > Scyliorhinus canicula. The sequence continues at coordinate 100,892 of NW_024055429.1, forward strand.
CTTCAGACTGTGACCTCTGGTTCCCACCATCAGGATAATCTTTCCTGCATCTACCCTGTTAAGTCGTGTTAGAATATTATAGGTTTCTATGAGATCCCCCATTCTTCTGAATTCCAGCGAATACAATCCTAACTGATTCAATCTCTCGTACGTCAGTCATACCATCCCAGGAATCAGTCTGGTAAACCTTCGCTGCACTCCCTCTGGAGCAAGAAGATCCTTCCTCAGAGAAGGAGACCAAAACTGCTCACAATATTCCAGGTATGGTCTCGCCAAGGCCCTTTAGATTGCAGCAAGATATTCCTGCTCCTGTACTCTAATCTGCTCGCAATGAAGGCTAGAATACCATTTGCCTTCTTTGCCACCCGCTGGAGCTGCTGTTTTCCTTCAGTGACGTGTATGAGGATACCCAGGTCTTGTTGCACATTCCCCTCCTAATCTGGTTTCACATTTCACAAGGAGTGAAAGGGTGTTTGGAGGTTAGAAGATGTTTCATTACCATCTCTGTTTGGAAACCCCCAAAATCATGCCACATTGCCATGAAGATGGGCTGTGGTGGTTACATGGGTCTTTTGTTTAATTAATCTTGGTGCCTCACAGAAGAAATTTATTAGGGTATGAGGGGCAAGTTGTCTGAGGTGCACTGGGAAACTACATTAAATAGTACGGTGGGAGACTGGCAATCACTAATCTTTAAGGAATTATTACAGATTTACACAGGGATCGGTTAGCTCAGTTGGCTGGATGGCTGGTTTGTGCTGAGTGACACCAACAGCACAGGTTAAATTTCCATACCGGCTGAGGTTAGCCATGGTCTGTGTCAGTATTTATGTTCGACATGATCCACCCACCCCTCTACATCTCCCCCCTCAGCATCTCCTATTCTTTCTCCCTCGTGTATGTATCTGGCTTTACGTTCAATGGATTCATGCTGTTCATCTCAACCACTCGCTGTGGGAGTGAGTTCCACATTCTCACCACTCGCTGGGTAAAGAGGTTTCTACTGAAATTCCTATTGGATTATTGAGCTTCTTCATAATGTTAAAGATTTCCATCAGGTCACCCATCAGTCTTCTCTTTTCCAGAAAAAAGCAGTCCCAGCCTTTCTTGAGTGTTAAATGCTCTCAGTTCTGTATATTATGAATCTTTGTTGCACCTTATCCATGCCTCTATTTCCTTTTTCCAAATGGAGATCACCAATGTTGACAGTGCTCCCAGTGCAGGCTAACCCTGGTTCTAAACAAGGTGAACATTTCCTCCATGCTTTTCAATTCTATCCCTCTTGGAAGGACCCCAAAATATGGGCCCCACACTTTAGGAAAGATGTGAAGTTCTTAGAGACGATATTGAGAACATTTATGAGAATAACACCAGAGATGAGGGACTCCAGTTAGTTGCAGTGACTGGAGCAGCTGAATTTCTCTCCTGCGATCACAGCATCTGGAGGGTGGGTTTATTTATCTCAGTGCCCATCCAATTTCGTATTGAAATCATTCCATCATCTCTGCATCTCCTACCCTCATAAGCAGTAGGTTCCAGGTCATTACCATCACTTTTCATGTACACAAGGCTCCTGGAGCACAGAGGAGTCTATTTGGCCCATTTTCCCCATTCCAGCTCTTTGTTCAGCGACCCATTTAATCCCATAGTTCGGCTAGGTTGTTTTCTTTTTCAGAATGCATGAAATTCCCTTTTGGAAGTTACAGCGTATTGAGATTCTGGCACCATTTATCGCCAGTGCATTCCAAATCACAACAACTCACTGTGTTTTACAACAAATAATTGTGCATATGGTGTGTCTGGGGTTTCACAGAGTATTCAAAATGGTGTCAATGCCGTGGTTATTACACAAAATTAAGACTCAATCTTTATCAGTGATTTTGGTGAGGACACCGAGTGTAATATATCCTCGTTTGCGGACAATTAGAACAAATGTACATTTCTATAAAATCTCTCACTACCACTAGACCTCAAGTATGGAGTACTTTAGAAACATATTCACTGTTGTAATGTAGGAAACTGTAAGTACGCATGTGTAATCACATTTTGTTTTAAAATTGTTATTTCCATAGTGTATTCACTGTCATTGGTAACAAGGTCAAGGAAGCCCTTTTATACCTCTAACACGTGGCATCCTGCATCCATTTCCCCTTTTCTATATTAACTATGCATTGGTTTCACAGCAAAAAACAACAATTAAATTCATGATTATTCAGTAGTGAACATTGGTAATTATATTGCAAAGACTAGATATTTATTTTAAAAATTAACACTATCAACCAAAATGTTTCCAGAAACTGCAGAGCTATCAGAATTTGTTTGAAAAAATAAATTACTTTATAATTTTGAGAAGTTACAAGACATCATATTCTGCCAAGACTATGTGGGCTGGGCAGTGGTGTAATGGTATTGTTACTGGGCGAGTAATCCAGAGACCCAGGTTAATGTTTTGGGGATCTGGGATTGAATCTGCCTATGACAGATATTGAAATTGAATAAAAGTCTCAAATTAAAAGTGTAATGTTGACATTGTTGATTGTTGTAAAAACCCGTCGGGTCCTTCAGGAAATCTGCTCTCCTTATGTGGCCTGGCCGACACGTGACTCCAGACCCACAGCAATGTTGTGGTTGATTTGAATGTGCCCCCTGAAATAGCCTCACAAGACACGCAGTTCAACGGTAAATGGAATGTGCAGTAAATGCTGGTCCAGCCAGTGACCCCCACCTCCCATGAGTGAATAATTTTTAAGGCGGCTCATTGTTCAATCTGAAGACTAGTAAGAAACTGTCTCTTTGATTGGATTTGGTTTGTTGTCACGTGTACCGAGGTACAGTGAAAAGTATTGTTCCATACATGAGAAAACATAAGACATATAATAAATATACAATGTAAATACACAGAAGCATATGGAGTGTAGTACTACCCAGTAAAGAACCAGTGTATCTTGTATTAACCAAATGTATTAATTACAAATTACTGTATTAATTATTTTGTAACCTGATTAAATAAGTAGTGATCCTTAATTGAGTTACAATTAATGAAACAATTTTTTAAAAATTCATTGGACGTGGGCGTCGCAGGCTGTGCCAGCATTTATTACCCATCCCTAATTGCCCTTGAGGGCTGGTAAGAGTCAACCACATTGCTATGGGTCTGGAGCCACATGTAGGCCAGACTGGGTAAGGACGGCAGATTTCCCTCCCGAAAGTGCATTAGTCAACCAGCTGGTTTCATAGACTTTTAATTCCAGATATTTTATTGAGTTTAAATTCCAACACCTGTGGTAGTAGGATTCAAACCCGGGTCCCCAGATCATTATCCTGGGTTTATGAATGACTAGTCCAGCGACGATACCACTGCACCACTGCCTCCCCACTATGTAACTGGTTAAATCTCTTTCCACAGTCAGTTCACTGGAACACCCTCACTCGGGTGTGTGTTGTGTGAGTCTCAGTGCTTTTCCAGTCACACTGATGTTTCCACAGTCAGTTCACTGGAACTCTCTCACTCGGGTGTGTGTTGTGTGAGTCTCAGTGCTTTTCCAGTCACACTGATGTTTCCACAGTCAGTTCACTGGAACTCTCTCACTCGGGTGTGTGTTGTGTGAGTCTTGGGCTTTTCCAGTCACACTGATGTTTGAAATATTTTCTCACAAACCGAACAGAGAAGCATTTCTCCTTCCACATTCGAAGGATGATATTCAGTTGCTGATGAATCAGCTGACTTCTGTCTGGTTTTGATGCAATATTTAGTCTGAATTTCCTGAATGCAAACTTCTATTACCCTGTAAATGGAGTTTTAAAAATCATCACTGTCAGGACAGGATAGATATTCACAACACATAGTGCTCGTTTCTATGGAATATTCCTTCCTCTCCCATCCCCAAAACCTGTATCTCTCCATCTCACACGCACTCCCTCCATTCTCTCTGCTGTGCCTAATATATACCATTCAAATTCTTTTGAATGACAATTCATGCTGATGAACAGATCCATGTTCATTAATTTCTGTACAGGGCAAAGAGACCTGAAAAGGATCATATAGGCAGGATAGATGTATATATTACTGGATTTAAAATGTGTGTAATGTACACTGCATCACTCGGTGAGGCGATGGCATATTGTTAATATCTCATGACGAGTATGGGCAGCATGGTGGTGCAGCGGATAGCACTGCTGCCTCACGTGCCAAGGTCCCAGGTTCGATCTGGCTCTGGGTCACTGTTCGTGTGGAGTTTGCACATTCTCCCCGTGTTTATGTGGGTTTCACACCCACAACCCTAAGATTTTCAGGGTAGGTGGATTGGCCACGCTAAATTGTCCCTTAATTGGAAGAAAATATTGGGTACTTTAAATTCATTTAAAAAAAATTAAAAGTCACATGACTAGTAATCCAGGCCCTGAGTAATTCTCTGGGAATTGGGGTACGAATCCCACTATGGCAGATGGTGACATTTCAATTAAATAAAAATCTGGAATTAAAAGTAATGGTGATCATGAAAACGTTGTCAATTGTTGTAAAAGCCCATCTGGTTCACTAATGTCCTTGAGAGAAGGAAATCTGCCCTCCTTACTCGTCTGGCCTATATGTGACTTACATAGAAAATAGAAGCAGGAGTAGGCCATTTGGCCCTTCGAGCCTACTCTGCCTTTCATTATGATCATGGCTGATCATCAAGTTCAATACCCTGATCCAACCGAATCCTGACAGTGCAGAACATAGAACATTACAGCGCAGTACAGGTCCTTTGGCCCTCTATGTTGAGCCGTCCTGTGAAACCCCTCTAAAGCCCATCTACACTATTCCCTTATCATCTATGTGCCTATCCAATGACCATTTGAATGCGTTTAGTGTTGGCGAGTCCACTACTGTTGCAGGCAGGGCATTCCACGCCCGTACTACTCTCTGAGTAAAGAACCTACCTCTGACATCTGTCCTATATCTATCTCCCCTCAATTTAAAGCTATGTCCCCTCATGCTGGACATCACCATCCGAGGAAAAAGGCTCTCAATGTCCACCCTATCTAATCCTCTGATCATCTTGTATGCCTCAATTAAGTCACCCCTTAACCTTCTTCTCTCTAATGAAAACAGCCTCAAGTCCTTCAGCCTTTCCTCATAAGATCTTCCCTCCATACCAGGCAACATCCTTGTAAATCTCCTCTGTACCCGTTCCAATGCTTCCACATCCTTCCTATAATGTGGTGACCAGAACTGCACGCAATACTCCAAATGCGGCCGCACCAGAGTTTTGTACAACTGCAACATGACCTCATGGCTCCGAAACTCAATTCCTCTACCAATAAAAGCTAACACACCGTACGCCTTCTTAACAACCCTCTCAACCTGGGTGGCAACTTTCAGGGATCTATGGACATGGACACCGAGATCTCTCTGCTCATCCACACTACCAAGAATCTTACCATTAGCCCAGTACTCTGTCTTCCTGTTATTCCTTCCAAAATGAATCACCTCACACTTTTCTGCATTAAACTCCATTTCCCACCTGTCAGCCCAGCTCTGCAGATTATCTATGTCCCTCTGTAACATCCTTCTGCACTGTCCACAACTCCACCGACTTTAGTGTTATCTGCAAATTTACTCACCCATCCTTCAACGCCCTCCTCCAGGTCATTTATAAAAATGACAAACAGCAGCAGCCCCAAAACAGATCCTTGTGGTGCACCACTGGTAACTGGACACCAGTCAGAACATTTCCCATCAACCACCACCCTTAGTCTTCCATCAGCTAGCCAATTTCTGATCCAAACTGCTAAATCACCCTGAATCCCATGCCTCTGTATTTTCACCTGAAGAAGGAGCCGTGCTCCGAAGGCTCGTGTTTGAAACAAACCTGTTGGACTTTAACCTGGTGTTGTAAGACTTCTTACTCTGTATTTTCTGCAATAGCCTACTGTGGGGAACCTTATCAAACGCTTTACTGAAATACATATACACCACATCAATTACTTTACCCGCATCCACCTGTTTGGTCACCTTCTCGAAGAACTCAATGAGGTTTGTGAGGCATGACCTACCCTTCACAAAACAAAACCATGTTGACTGTCTCTAATCAAATTATTCCTTTCCAGATGATTACACATCCTATCTCTTATAAACCTTTCCAAGACTTTTCCCACAACAGCAGTAAGGCTCACTGGTCTATAGTTACCGGGGTTATCTCTACTCCCCTTCTTGAACAAGGGGACAACATTTGCTATCCTCCAGTCTTCTGGCACTATTCCTGGAGACAAAGATGACTTAAAGATCAAAGCCAAAGGCTCAGTAATCTCCTCCCTAGCTTCCCAGAGAGTCCTAGGATAAATCCCATCCGGCCCAAGGGACTTATCTATTTTCACACTTTCCAGAATCGCTAACACCTCCTCCTTCTGAACCTCAAGCCCTTCTAGTCTAGTAACCTGTATCTCAGTATTCTCCTCGACAACTTTGTCTTTTTCCTGTGTGAATACAGATGACAAATACTTATTTAGCACTTCTCCTTTCTCCTCTGACTCCACGCACAACTTCCCACTACTGTCCTTGGCTGGCCCTACTCTTACCTTAGTCATTCTTTTATTCCTGCCATATCTATAGAAAGCTTTAGGGTTATCCTTGATCCTACCTGCCAAAGACTTCTCATGTCCTCGCCTGGCTCTTCTTAGCTCTCTTTAGAGCCTTCCTAGCTAACTTGTAACTCTCAAGCGCCCTAACTGAACCATCGCGTCTCATCTTTACATAAGCCTCCTTCTTCCTCTTGACAAGTGTTTCAACTGCTTTAGTAACCCATGGTTCCCTCGCTCAACCACTTCCTCCCTGCCTAACAGGTACATACTTATCAAGGACACGCAGTAGCTGTTCCTTGAACATGCTCCACATTTCCATTGTGCCCATCCCCTGCAGTTTTCCTCTCCAGCCCATGCATCCTAAGTCTTGCCTCATCGCATCATAACTGCCTTTCCCCCAGCTATAACTCTTGCCCTGCGGTGTATACCTATCCCTTGCCATCGCTAAAGTAAACGTAATTGAATTGTGGTCACTATCACCAAAGTGCTCACCTACCTCCAAATCTAACACCTGCCCAGTACCAAATCCAATACGGCCTTGCCTCTTGTTGGCCTATCTATATACTGCATCAGGAAACCCTCCTGCACACATTGGACAAAAACAGACCCATCTAAAGTACTCGAACTACAGTGTTTCCAGTCAATATTTGGAAAGTTAAAGTCCCCATAACAACTACCCTGTTACTTTCGCTCCTATCCAGAATCATCTTTGCAATCCTTTGCTCTACATCTCTGAAACTTTTCGGAGGCCTATAGAAAAGCCCTAACAGGGTGACCTCTCCTTTCCTGTTTCTTAACTCAGCCCATACTACCTCAGTATTTGAATCCTCATCAAATGTCCTCTCAGCCACCGTAATACTGTCCTTGACTAACAATGCCACCCCTCCCCCTCTCTTACCACCTTCCCTGAGCTTACTGAAATATCTAAACCCCGGCACCTGCAACAACCATTCCTCGCCCTGCTCTATCCATGTCTCCGAAGGTGACCATTCGGCCTATCGAGTCTGCACCGACCCTCTGAAAGATTACCCTGCCTAGGTCCATTTCCCTGCCCTTGTCCCCGTTATCCCACTGCACACTAAAGGGCAATTTAGCATGGCCAATCCACCTGAGCTGCACATCTCTGGACTGTGGAAGGAAACCGGAGCACCCGATGGAAACCCACGCAGGCATGGGGAGAAGGTGCAAACTCCGCACAGGCAGTCAAGGTCGAAATTGAACCTGAGTCCATGGCACTGAGACAGCAGTGCTAGCCATTGTGCCGCACTAACAGTCGACTCTGGTGGGATTTGAACCCACAAACTTTGAATCCCTTACTTGCCATTAAGTAGAAGTCCAATGGGCAGCACAGAGTCGCAATGGATAGCACTGCTGCCTCACGGTGCCGAGGTCCCAGGTTCGATCCCAGTTCTGGGTCACTCTCCATGTGGAGTTTGCACATTCTCCCCATGTTGCATGGGTTTTGTTCCCACAACCCAAAGATGTGCAGGGTAGGTGAATTGGCCACGCTAAATTGCCACTAAATTGGAAAAAATGAATTGGGTACTCTAAATTTATTTTTAAAAAGTATACGCCCAACACACTATCCATTGCGCTATAGAGCCATACATATCCTTTGATTCCCTTTCGCCCCAAGAGCTATATCTAACTCCATGAAATTTCACAATGTTTTGGCCTCAATGACTTTCTGTGGTAATGAATTCCACACACTCATCACTCTCTGGGTGAAGGATTTCTCCTCACCTCAGTTTTACCCCTTATCCTCAAACTATGGCCCCCTAGTTCTGGACTCCCCACCAGCAGGAACATTCTTTCTGAATCTACTCTGTCTACTCCTGTTAGAAATTTATATGTTTCTATGAGATCCCCTCTCAGACCTACAACAATGTGGTTGACTCTCAAATGCCCTCTGAAATGGCGCAGCACATCAACCCAGTTCAAGGGCAATTAGGCAATAAAGGCTGACCCAGCCAGCGATGTCTAGATATCATGAATGAATGAAAAAAAATCACGACAAAGAAGAGCTTTATTTATGAGTGAATGCACATGACCAGGAACTTGTTACCTATCAGATTAATGAGTTCTAAATGAAATTGGATCAGCACTTGAGGAAATAAACTTGCTGGGGAAAGGGGTACAGGCGGGGGATATAGACCGGGGAATGGACTGACTGGATTGATCTAAAGAGAGTCAACGTGGACACAAGTTGTTGAATTTGACTTTGTGTGCTTTAATGACACTACGACTGGAAAAATAACACAATTAGAGTAATATATTACAAGATTAGAAATAATTATGAATAATGATAATTATGAAATTTATTACAGGCCAATAAATATCTAAAACATACCAGATAACATCACGAGAAATATCTCTATCCTCTCTTAATTTACTGTCCCCTTAAATGTCAGTCGCCTCCTGGGGAAACCAGCCCTTTAATTGTGAACATTAGGAAAGAGACCATCCTTTTAGCCAGACAAATAAATATCATGCTGAGGGTGCAAAGGATGTTAATATCTTTAAGAGAGAGTGAGAGGAAGGCATGGCGGCTAACACTGATTCCTCACAGCTCCACAATCCTGGGTTCAATTCTGGCCTTGGGTGACTGTGTGGAGTTTGCCCTTTTACCTTGTGGCTGCGTGGGTTTCCTCCGGGTGATCCGGTTTCCTCCCTTACA